>NW_027491844.1:600000-862405 GCF_021521415.1 Bidens hawaiensis | reverse complement strand
CTTTGGCAATGAGTTCACTAGTTTGTTGTTTATCTCTGAAGTTGCTAGATAAATACTAGCAGATCTCATTTCAGTCACCAGAGATATGAACCTTTGGAGTTGAGTTTCCAATGACTCCTCCAGAATATGGTTAAACATGTTGAACTTTTGTCGCAGCAAGTCTTGGCGACTCCTTTTCATATCTTCGTTTCCCTCATACACCTCGATTAATGCCTCCCATAGTTCCTTAGCAGATTGAAGTTCTCTAAAACCAAGGGCAATTTCAGGTGAAAGTGCCATGGTTAAAGTTGATAGGGCCTTTTCATCCTCTTCAACTTTGGCAAAATCATCATCATCATACTGTGCAACCGGCTTCACAATAACCTCAGTTGAATTCTCACGTTGATACGTGATGATTTGGGGTCCTCTAACAATGCTTCTCCAGATCTTAGCATCTTTCATTTTAACATACTTCTCGAATCAAAATTTCCATTCACTGAACCCCTCATGAGACAATAGACGAGGTACACGAGTGGTTGTCCCTATTATGGAATCTAGTTCTTGATGAAGTAGAGCATTTGATGACACATTGCTGTTGGTCAATTGTTCCATTTTTTTTTAAATTAGTTTAAAATTGATTCTGGTCCAGAAGATTTTATAGTCTTAATCCAAGTATCGGGTCCAAATCAACTAATCAGGTCCAAATAGAGCCTGCTGTTTACTGAGCCGAGAACTAAAGGTTAACCGAGAACACCTTCAGTCAACAGAAAACACCACTATTGACTTAGAACAATATAAACCGAGAACTAGAAGTCGACAGAGAACACTCTTAGTCAACCGAGAACTCTTGGATGTAGCCGAGAACTGACAAACTTGGTCGAGAACAGGCAGATTTGGCCGAGAACCAACAAATTTCACCGAGAACGACCAAATGCTGGCCGAAAACGACCAAATGCTGGCCGAAAACAGTGAAAATTGTCCGAGAACTTCCAAGAAACCCAAAGATGCTTTGACCAGATAATTTTGGTAACAAATTAAATCCCGAAATCTCTGGGATTGAATTTTAACCAAGATTAGGTCAATCTTCAACTTAAAAAAAACTTTTTCCTTCTCCGATGAGAGTATCACGGGAAAATCAACCACAACCACCAAAGATCAAAATCTTGAATCCTTGACATCACAATAACGAACCTGAATAGGTCTAAGGTTCTGATACCAATTGTAAGTCCCGAATCTGGATCACTACCATTATGATATCAACAATCAAGGTGTTGGTGCGGAAATCCAACGCTAGATGATTCAAGAACCCTAACAAACACAAACACGTAAAACACACAAATGGCTTCAAAACACACATTAATATTAACGTCGGGTGCTTAAGCACTAACAGTACAATACTCGTCTATGATAACCCTTAGATGGCCAAAATCACACGTGAATGAACAACTATAACCCTATACAAAGACATCTGTATATATAGGGTACCAGCATACTGGCCCAACAAAAGCCCAAAGCCCACCGAGAACCATAAAGTTCTCGGTTTACATAATATACCCTACTTAAGCCCAACATACAAGCATAAACCACAAATATAGCCCAACATGAGTTATGATTTTTTTATTATTATTTTTGAATATTTTTTTGAGGGGCTTTTGATCTTAATAGAATGTTTCTGTCGCTATTAAAATATAAATAAAAGACAAAAATCTAAAAATACCAAAATGTTTCTGTCGCTATTCTCGTTCCAAAAAGAAAAAAAAATCTTGAAACCCGTTCTTTCTCTTTCCGACCCTAACCTATTCTTACACAAACCAAAACAACCCTTTTTAAGTATTGACCCGTTCTGACCAAACCCGTTTCAACCCATGACCAGTTCGACCCAACCCATTTGCCATCTCTATCCATAAATTAGCTATGTTTAATGGGAAAAAAATTGTATTTCTATCTTTGTTTTAAAATGCAAATACAAAGTATTCATACTAATATATGTATTTTAGGACATATGTTATATGGTATTAATGCTTTAAATGATTGACAATATCCATTCAGCAAAAAAAAATTAAAACTTTAATTTCATCGAATTCTCCATGTCTATCGCCTATGTATTTTCAATTCAATTTAACCAATGCTAGAATTGTAAGTATGAATAACATACTGCTTCTCTTATTTTCTTTATTCAGTTGATTTTAGGGATGCGTTTATGAATTGATTATCTTCGTACATATTGCTTCTATTATGTATATCCATTATCATTTTAATGTTATTCATTATGCTAATCGATTTTAATTCAATTTTAGGGATATATCGTTTCTATACTACTAAAAAATTGGCCTAAGAAACCTTTTATTTTACAAAAATAGTTGCATTAGACCTAATGCAAACTTTTTGTTAGATAATGCAACTGTTTCCTTCAAATACAACGTTTTAAAAAGGTTGCATTTGAAAGAAACAATTGTGTTATCTAACAAAAAGTTTGCATTAGGTCTAATGCAACGTCATCTAATGCAGTTTCTTTTAAATAAATGTTGCCTTAGACCAATTTTTTGTACTTTTCTGTTACATAGGACGTAACCTAGTTACATAATATAAGAGGATATGTGTAATTAAATTTTAAGATTGGGAAATATGTGTAATTGAATAGCTTAAAGAAGAGATATATGCGAAAATCCCTTTAATTCAATATACTTCTTTCAAAAACCAGGAAAAGCAAAAGTTTTAATTAAAAAGAAAATGAGTTAAAGATTAAAATTCACGGGTTGAGTTATTCTATAAAGGCCAACAAAAATGAGACGTGTGATAAGCTACAATTAATTGATACGTGTCAAGTGGAGATCAAAGAAAAAAGATTATAAAAGAAATAGCACACATTTTCTCTCTCCACATGCAAGTCACATGTTAATCCCTCCTATCATTTTAAAACGTCTATAACTTTTCATATAATATTTAAAAAAAATCACCATAATAATAAACGTTTTTTTATCTTTAATACGAGTATCACTTTGTTATATAAAAACTAAAACAAAAATTACGTCATTGTGTTTTTTTGCTTACCATTGTGTGTGTGTGTGTTTTTTTTTGTTATTGTGTCTTTCTATTTGTCATTGGTTTTTTTCGTCATTGTGTTCGCCGTTGTGTAATAATAATATGTAAATATAATGAAAAATACCAACAATTTATCTAATACATAAAACACAATGATGAATACATATTACACAATAACCTGAAACGTAAAACACAATGATGAATACATAAAGCACAATGACCTGAAACGTAAGACATAATAGTGAATACATATAACACAATAACCTGAAATGTAAAACATAATGAAAAGTACATATTACACAATGACTTGAAGGTAATACTCAATAAACATAACACTATTTTTCTCAAATTAAGTGAATAACACATGTCAATTCTAAACAAAAGACAATGACGAACAAAAAGACACAATGACGTAATCTTTGTTTTAATTTTTATATTTAATATGACCAAAATCTATAACACAATACATAGAAAAACAAAATTATAAAACACAATGAACAACCAAATAACATAATATGAAAAAAACTCTCTAATTTTTATTTATTTTTATATAACAATATGATATCCATATTAAAGATAAAAAACGCTTGTTACTATGGTAAAATTTGTTTTTAAAAAAATGTCGTATGAAAAAGTTACAGACGTTTTAAAATGATTGGGGAATTAACATTTGTCTTACATATAAAGAGAGAAAATCATCATAAGTGGCTATTACCTTAATGCCATTTTCATCAATTTTTATTCTTAAATTAAGCTCCACTATTCAAATCTAAAATTAATGAATTAAATTACTTCTCACCAATCTCATTTTTGTTGTACTTTGAATTTTAACCTTAGGAAAAATTCCCAAACTAGCCATTTTTAGAGAGAGAAATTAAAAATAACCCAACTTTTGTTTAAAATCCAAAATAGCCCTCCAAATCTTGTCTGGGGCGACATATTGGGAATCGATTCGAAAAGATTCGAAATGATTTGAATCTCGTCAGTTCCGTCCAAATTTTAAGTAATCTCGTCTTCTCCTACCAAATTTTATGTAATTCCGTTTGCTTCGTACATTTTTAAGAAAAAGAGTTTTGTCCTTTTCTTTAACACTATTTCTCTCTTCTCACATCTCTCTTCCCAATTTCTCTTTATCATCTTCATCATCTTCCTTAAAAAAAACCTCAAACAATGTAAACTGGATTGGGCTCCGTCGATGTTTGAACCGTTTCTGGCGAGTACAAATCAAAGACCGATAAATCCGTCCATTGGTTTCGATTTGTGCTTGCCGGTTGCCGGAAACGGTTCAAACGTCGCCGAAGCCCAATCCGGTTAACGGGGTTGAAGGTTTTTTTTAAGAAGATGATGAAGATGATAAAGAGAAATTGGGAAGGGAGAGGTGAGAAGAGAGAGAAATAGTGTTAAAGAAAATAAAATAAAATTTTTTTCTTAAAAATGGACGAAGCAGAAGAGATTTCCTAAAATTTGGTCGGGGAAGAAGATCACTTAAAATTTGGACGGAGCTGACGAGATTCAAATCGAATCTCGTCAGATCTATTCCCAATGTGTCGCCCCAGATGAGATTTGGAGGGCTATTTTCGGATTTTAAATAATAGTTAGGTTATTTTTAATTTCTCTCTTTAAGAAAGGAGTAGTTTAGGACTTTTCCCTTAACCTTATTCTAAAATTTACTAAGTATCAAACTATGAGGTATACTCTCCAATTTGTTTACCTCTCCTCAGCATCATAATGCATTTCACTCCACTCCAATTTATTTCACTCTATCAAGGAAACTTCGTACCTTGTTTCTCTCACTATTCAAATAAAATAAAAAAATTTATATAACTAAAACTAAATTAAACTTAAATATAACTACACCAACACACTTTGAGTATTGCCAACTAACTAAATATAAAATGTTCATTAATGGTTAAAAACGTGTCAAAGTTGTTTACGAGACCAAAAATATATTTATTTTGAAAACAAATCTGTTTTCATTAAAATTTTAACCGAGATGTCCAGAAAAAAAATATTTCACAAACTTCTGTATTTAGATTTTTTTTTCTTAAATTACAAACAAAATTTTTTAACTAAAAAATGAATTTAAATGCTCCATTAATTGGGGGGGGGGGGGGGGGGAGGATAAAAACTTACGATGGGAAGTGGGGAATCGAGAGTTGTCTTACATTTATTAGAGGTAAAAACTTACAATTGGAAGTGGGGAATCGAGAGTTTTTTCCTAAAATAGGTTTGGAGGAATTATTTACCAATATAGGTGATTTGAAAACTATTTACTAAAATAGGGATTTTCTTAAAACTTTTTTCCTATTCCTCTTAACCTTATTGAGTTATTGATTAAAAAGATTTTATATTTAACAAAAACATTTTGTTTGGATCGTGAGATTTTATCAAAAAAATATATATATTAAATGTTTTTTAGTATTCTCTAGAAATAGCTGTAAGTTTTTTTAAAACGATTTTTATATATAAATATTATTTATATTTATTTTATACATAACTTTTACTAAGGTTTTAAATGGCTCTAAACATGTAAGAAAATGCATTTAGAGAAGAAAATATACCGCACTAGGCCTTCAGGCGGCGTGTATTCCCCGAAATAAGAAATATTGAGTTTGGGCTATCCAACGCTATTTGCGACCGTAGAGGTATAGAGTCGCCTTTTGCTATTGAGGTAGCCAATGTAGTGATGTTTTATTCGTTGTTCATTCAAAAAAAAAGTTTTTCTTCTTTGGGTTATCCTTTATAAAAAAATATTTATAAACTAAAAAAAATATTTAAAGCTAAAAACATTTGTATAAAAAGTTGTTTAAAAAAAGTTCCAGCCATATATATCGAATATTAAATATTAATATTTTTTGATACAATATCACGATCAAAAAACACATTTGCATTACTATTTTTTAAATGAAATATCTAAGTTTTCTTTAAATATAAATATTTCGCTATCAATAATTCAATAAGATTAGAAGAGAGAGACAAAAGTTTTAAGAAAATCCTCATTTAAGTAAATATTTTTTAAATCACCTATATTAGTAAATAATTTTTTTCTTTTATCCTATTTTGGTAAAAAACTCACCTCAAGGCCTAACATAAAACATTAACACCAGACCTTATTACCCATTACCATATTATTGTAACTTATAAATATTCATCAATATGTGTCACAATCCATATTGTGGTCTCTTTTACTTTTAGATGTTTAATAAAAGCGTTTATTAATAACAATGCTTTGATTAGATCTTCATTAAAAAATTATGAACTAAAAATCCTTCAGTTGTTCTACACTTTAATTTAACGAAAACTGAAAACTCTCCTTGTGAATTTTGATTAAAAAAAAACTGCTTTTTATTATTCCCTCATCAGCCCAATTATCATGCAACTGCTAAGAGTAGAGCCGTCCAAACCGCTCACTGTTCATTCGGAAATTGTTTGAAAAATGCTCGCTTGTTTTTCCGTTCGATTCGGTCTGTAAACGAGCCAAGCAACTACCAAAGGCCTGCTCGGTTCGGTTTGTAAACAAGCCAAGCAACGACCAAAGGTCTGCTCGGTTCGGTTCGATTCGAATATCTTTAATTTATTTTATATATAACTAGTTTTAGTGCCCGTGTCATACACGTGATAATTCAAATTATAAAATTACAAGTAAAACAAATAATTGCATAGCGTATATGAAAAAAATGTATTACATCTATACTTGTATCTATACTATGTGTACATAAATTGATTTTATTTATATCACAAAATTACTTTTTTAAATGAACTTAATAAAAAAAATGTTCGTGCAAAAATGTACCCAAGAATGCTTCTTTCTATTGAAAAATTCATTCTCGATGTCAGACACACACACACACACATATATATAATTGAAAGAATTTTGGTTATGAACCAATTTCAGAAATAAGATCTTTCATACGATAGTAGTTTTAACCACTCAGCCTAAATACAAAAAGGAACGTTACCTTTATTGATATATTTCTCAATTTACCATCCGTCAAAAGAAAGTAGAACATTAAATTATAACGATGAATGTTTCAAGAACTATGTTTTTTTGAGCTACACCATGAAAAAGATTTTAATAAGTTTTAGAGAGCTTCTTGACTTGGTCATAATGACAACAGGAAAAATAACATGCTAACTCATTCAATTTTGTGAATATTTTGTTTCACTTGAGTATATTTTTGCAGGCATGCTTCCCATACAACGTTTTAATAACTATTGAAGGAAAAATTAATGTTAACATAAATATTTCAGATTTGATAAAAGTTAAAAGCATTGATAGACAATATTTTATTAAATATTAATAGTTGAAGGAAAAATAATCAATTTGGCAAATCCCTTAAAAATGTCAAAAATTTCTTCAAAAAATGTCCTTAAAAATAAATTTGAAACCTGAATCATGTATAAAATTCTAACTTTCATACTTTTAACATTTTCAAGTCAAAACTTTGAACCCATAACAAATTTGACAAAAAATTTAGTTTGCATTTTCAAACTTTTAAAAATACTCAAAATTTTCATTTTTGACCCGTAACAAATTTTGACTTAAATGTAGGTAACTTGTACCAAACAATTTATTTACCAACTTTTGACCCATAAAATCAAATTTAAGTTTCACAACAAACCCGAAACAATTTTCATTTGAGAAACATAATTTGTTGTTGATTTTTGGAATTCACCAAGTATTTTGAAATATAAAGTAAAATAATATGTTAATATATATATATATACCTATTCTAATAAAGTAAAATAAATGTAGACACTTGTCATTTTTTGGTTAATTCTCACAATTTTTTCTCTCCAAAACTAATATATATGTAATAGATCAATTATTATTCACTTTCCTTTTAAACTATATTTATATAATATCTATATATTTTTATAAATATAAATATTAACATATTAGTTTACTTTATATTTCAAAATATTTGGTGAATTCCAAAAATCAACAACAAATTATGTTTCTCGAATGAAAATTGTTTCGGGTTTGTTGTGAAACCTAAATTTGATTTTATGGGTCAAAAGTTGGTAAATAGATTGTTTGGTATAAGTATTTAGGTCAAAATTTGTTACGGGTCAAAAATGAAAATTTTAAGTATTTTTAAAAGTTTGAGAATGCAAACTAGATTTATTGTCAAATTTGTTACGGGTTCAAAGTGTTGACTTGAAAATGTTAAAAGTATGAAAGTTAGAATTTTATATATGATTCGGGTTTCAAAATTATTTTTAAGGCAATTTTTTGAAATAATCAAAAGGTTCTGGATTTAGCAAATTGACTATTTTTCTTTCAACTATTAAAATTTAAGAAAAGATTATCTATAAATGCTTTTAACTTTATCAAATTTGATATATTTATGTCAACATAATTTTTTCTTCAATGGTGATCAGAACGTTGTATGAGAAATATGTCATGCAAAACTATGCTCAAATGAAACAAAATATTCACAAAATTGAATGGGTTAGCATGTTATTTTTTATATTGCCATTATGACAAAGTCGATAAGCACTTTGAAACTTATCAAAATCTTTTTCATGGTGTAGCTCAAAAAAACATAGTTCCTGAAGAACATTTATTGTTACAATTTAATATTCTACTTTCCTTTGATTGGTGGTAAATTGAGAAATATATCAATAAAGGTAACGCTCATTTTGTATTTAGGTTGAGTGGTTAAAACTACTATCGTATGAGAGGTTTTACTTCCGAAATTGGTTCATAACCAAAATTGTTTCAATTATATATATATATATGACACCGAGAATGAATTTTTCAATAGAAAGATGATTCTCGGGTACATTTTTGCACGGGTATTTTTTTATTAAGTTAATTTAAAAAAATCATTTTGTAATATAAATAAAATCAATTTATGTATACATAGTATAGATACAAGTATAGACGTAATACATTTTTTTTCATATACGATATGTAATTATTTGTGTTACTTGTGATTTTATAATTTGATTATCACGTGTATAACATGGGCTCTAAAACTAGTTATATAAATATAGTGTAAAAGGAAAGTGAATAATAATAATTGATCTATTACATATATATTAGTTTTGGAGGGAAAAAATTGTGAGAATTAACCAAAAGATGACAAGTGTCTACGTTTATTTTACTTTATTAGAATAGGTAGATTATATATGAACAAATATATAAATGTATAGACAACACACATAAATATAAGTATATAATTCTTTAAACCCTTTAAAATGTTTCAAATTCCGTCAATTTTATAGTTTCATTTGTTCACTTTAAGTTTTCAAAATACCAGAAGTTTGTTCACATGCTTATTATATCTCAGTTCAAATTTATTTCTCATAAAAAATTACAACATATTACACGTTTGTCTGAAAACTACTAAATTGTTAACAAAATACATTATTTACAACCTTCAAACTTGTTTCTTATTGAAAATTTTAAAGTGAAAAAGAAATAAATAATGTTTGAAAATCGCTCGATGTTCGATCGAAAAGTGCTCGATTCGATTTTGGTTCGTTTCGGTTTTCACTCGATTGGAATTTCAGTCGTTCAGTTCGTTGTAAACGAGCAAGCTTTCGCTCGGTTTGGCTCGGCTCGGCTTGTAAACAGCCCTAGCCAAGAGGCTACACGTTTCATCTTGTTAATTTTCTCGTGGGCTGCTCCTTTTTTATTACTCTTCACGTGGGCTAGTGTAGTGAGTTAAGGCTACAATAATGGGCTTAACATGTGGGCTAGAGATAAAGTACAAACAAAACAAACATGTGATTATGTGAATACCATTTAATAAATTAATTGCCAATTTGTCATCTCTCTTTTTTTTTTTTTAACGTAACTCATAAATATCATTTAATAATTAATGACAATTATAAGTACTTTTATATTTGATTTTTCACGTTCTTTTTCAACTCCCAACAAAGCTTGGTCACCGGATACACCCATTAGCAAAAGACCGTCCACATTCGTGATTGAAGATGGCGCGGGTGACCCGACCCGCTATAAATTTCAGAGAAAACTCACCAGCCAAAGGCTCACTGTTATAAAAACTTAACTCGCGTATGACATTTTGCCATAAACTAGATCGAATCCACGACCTCTTAAATGGAATTCAGTAATTTTCCACATTCTAAGCTTTTGACAAGTCTACTTCTCTTGTTTTCTTTTTCTTGCTATTTTTATATATCCTTCTATTTAATCACATTTCCGATTTAGCACACATAATAATAACATAATGATGTAATGTGAAACAATTGACATGTCTAGCATATTAAATAAACCGATGGTGACAAGGAGGATGTACCGACACAAACACCGGTCTTCCGAAGCTTTACTAGCCGTTGTAAAAAAAAAAAAAAAAAAAAAAGAAATCCAATGGCCATATTAATCACAGAGCTATTTGGGTTGACAACATTATTTTGAAAAATAATTAACCAACCCTGTAAATATACGTTTATTTCATACTTTTCACACCAATCTTTCTTAAAATCTTCTACATCCTCTCCCGAAACTCAAAGCTTGATTGGATTCAACCCCTCGCAACGTTAAAAAAGCTGGTTCTTACCGAAACGCTAAAAAATATAACCCGAGTCCATGCAAATTGGGCCCCCAAACGGAGGATCAACACAATCGTTTACCAGTCCCAATGATATGCACAAAATCAATCCCCGCTCCATCAGTTTTCCTAAGATCAATCCAAATAAAACAACCATTTTCGACACAATAATCATGCGTTGATTTATGTCTCCTGGCTAAGCAATTGCAATCCCAACAATTGTCACACCCCGACTAAAAGCGGCGGAACATGTCGGGGTGCGACGTGATTGTTTCAACGCATACAACACTATTAAATTGGCAATATTTAAGCAACTCATTCATTTTAGTTAACATAAAATACAACACATGTCCATTACAAATAAATAGGTACAAGAAAATAAATAGTTCATTTCATTAATAAAATAATGGTTCAAAATAAACTAACGTCTTCAAATATTCAATCAACCAATAATCAAACCTGTAACGCTGTATAAATATATGTTGTCAACACAAATGTTGGTGAGTAATTCCGTGATTTTTTATGTATATATAATATGAGGCAAAATCCATAACTTTTTATGTGAAACTGTAAATAATAACAATTGCGGTATATAAATCATAAATAAATGTGGCTCCTTTATAATAGGTAAAAATACCAAATTATAAGGAGGAGCGTATAATCATACTTATTGAGGATAAGGATGAGGTCAACCAACAAAAGTAATAAACTTTTAACAATTAATCATATGAGACATATAACATACAATCGAGCAATTATTCTAAGTAGCACATAAACTAGAGTTTGCGGTTTAAGAATTCGAGTCTTCGATCATTTTTGTTTAACTAAGTATGTAAGCTACCCCCAAAGTATAAAAGCGAAAACATGGATGAAATTACTCACTTGGAAAATAGTGATGTTGATAAAGAAAACTTAGAATAATAATAATCTTCAAGAAAGCAAGCCGACGGTTTAACGTACGTGTCCTAGATTGAAAGACCTTGGGTTAATAATGAGTCTTGAAGATAAGATATAAATGGTACAACAGTTCATAAAACAAGGTTTGGGTTTTCGAGAGTTTAGCTTTTATTTTACAAAATGTGGATAAAGTAAGCATAACATGAAATGGTTATGACATGAAACCAGGCCTTTCATGTTTAGTTTACTCAACCCTTATTAAGTTTTACATATATATGGGAGTAGGTTTAGTGCTAGTATGCACGATCCCACTAATGTAAGCATCAAGATCCGACTTTTAAGATTTGCTCGGTTAAGTCGGTTCGGAACTTGATAAAGTAGCGAATCCACATCCAACTTACCAAACATTTTGAATATATGAATAACTTCAATAAAATCATTAGCTTAAACAAGTTTGAGGATTTTTATCAATTAAAGTCCCAAACTCGGGTTTAAGCGAGTGTAAGTCGGCTCGATCATCCAAGTGTGCTTATCCCTCAAGTATTTGTTGGCCCGATCATCCAAGCCTGCTTATCCCTCGAGTGTAAGTCGGCCCGATCATCCAAGCCTGCTTAAAGTCCCAAACTCGGGTTTAAGCCACCATCCACCATCACACACCACTACCACTATCACCATCCCGCACCACCACCACCCACTAACCCAGTTCGTACACCACTACCAGTTTATTTTAGCAATCTACAGACGTTAAAAAACAAACAATCTTTTTTCTTGCAAACTGTAGAGTTTTAATCCACCTCTACTTCTACAGATGTGGTCCGCAAACTGCATACATTTTACCTTTGAATAACACCTAATTAATTTGATATAGAAGATCTTTTCATTATATATGAATTATATATTGTTTATATTTACCATAACAAGATATATTTTTATTTGAGAATTTAGTTATGGAAAATTTGGTCAAGAGTTTGTATTCAAATTTGGGTCCAACGTCCTTGGGACATGACCCTTTGTCCCTCGGTGTTTGTTAAGATACTTCAACTACTCTCTTTACAAACATATACTTTAAGCCTTTTTCAAAACTATAAAGATGCTAGACTCCCCAAATGCTACACACATTTTTCTAACCATTTGAAAATGAAAAATTTGATCATGGTTTCTCAAGGTGTAAAGGACGCTAAATATGGAAAAACACTGCTATCAGATGTGATGGTTACAAGGAAGAGAAACCTCTTTATGGGTCGTACATGGAGGACTCTTGATGTCAAAATGGCTGTAGGGATGTTAGCTCTTCACTTGCTTGCATTTTTCGCCCCATTTACGTTTACTTGGGGTGCATTTTTGGCAGGTTTTACTACCTACGTGGTGTGTGGAATATTTGGTATAACGTTGTCGTACCACCGCAACCTAGCACACCATAGTCTCAAGCTGCCCAAGTGGCTTGAGTACACCTTTGCTTATCTTGGAGTCCTAGCTTTTCAGGTTCGTTTTTATCAGTGCATGCATTCTTTAGTCACAACAATGAATTGTAAATGACAGTATTTAGCTGCACTTTACTCACAACAATGAATTAATTGTACATGACACTATTTAGTTGCACGTACTGTTTCAGAAAAGTAGTAACAAGGAAAGATTGTTTCTCATAAAGTAACAAATTTATTCCTAATTTTTTGTCACTATTGGCATTTACTCTTTTTCATGTAAAGATAAAACACCAGTGTTACATTTGGTACTAATATTTTAATTAACTATAGTGACATTTTGTTGTGTCACTAACATTCTAATGGTATTGTTCAAACTTAAATGACTTTTAATCATATATGTAAACAGAGGGATCCCATATTTTGGGTGAGCATGCATAGATATCACCATCAATATGTTGATTCAGAGAAAGATCCGCACTCTCCAATCTTTGGATTTTGGTTTAGTCATATGGGTTGGCTCTTTGATAGCGGTTATATTCTTGAAAAGGTATTTTGTATATTCATGTTTCAAAATGATTAAAAAAACAAATATTTTTTTCACTAAGAAGATTTAATTAATTTATAGTATCAAGAGCGTAAAAATGTAGAGGACTTAAAGAATCAAGCATTCTATAGATTCATTAAAAGAACCTATCTATTGCATACACTTGCATATGCTGCCCTCGTTTATGTTTTTGGTGGATTTGCATACCTCGTTTGGGTCGTGGTAAGGCTTCTTCTTCTTCTTTTACTATTACCTTTGTGTAGCAAACGGAATGTAATTGATATGGTGAAGATATAAATGTAGGGAGTTGCAACCACATGGGGATATCACGTGACTTTTCTAGTGAACTCTGCTTGTCATCTATGGGGAAACCAAGCTTGGAACACTGGTGATCGCTCCAAGAATAATTGGTAAGCTTTCAAGAAAAAATAATATTCATTTAATACATGTTACATTAGTTTGGTATTTGCATGTTATTTAGTAATCATGAATGTATACGTATAGGTGGGTCGCATTGGTTACTTTTGGTGAAGGGTGGCATAATAATCACCATGCATTTGAGTATTCAGCTCGACATGGGTTAGAATGGTGGCAAATTGACTTTTGTTGGTATACGATAAGGTTTCTTGAAGTAGTAGGGCTAGCCACCAATGTTAAATTACCAGCCGAGGATCAAAAAGCTAAGAAGTCATTTGCTTCTCTTAACAAGTTGAAATGATCATAGCTTATATATCTACATGTCTGTGTTTTTTTTGTATGTATGCATGAAACTTTTGAAGACCCTATGTACTAAGAATGCATGTATGTGCCAGTCATGGCTTTTATGTGTTATTTGTTTGTATTGCTTGTCTTGTTATTTGGTTTCTAATATATGGATATATGTAATCAACAACCAAAAAGGGGTTTTTGTTTCTTCTTCTTTTTTTATTTTTATTTTTTCAGGATGTTTGAATTAGGTTATTTTCATGGCTTATATATTAGCTTAAATAATTCGAGAAATTTATTATTTTTTCTAGAGTATGCTTGAGTTTTTGGGTCCTAACATATTTTTATTGTGAACAATGAGGCTAACCATTATGAAACAAAAATTCTCACACTCCTGGCCTGAGAGAGAGAGAGGAGTCCTGATCCCCTCCATCCAGATCTCCTCTCCAGCTCTCCCGCTCTTCACAAATGTTTCTCTCTATGGTGACTACTTCCCGCTCCTTCTAAGCGTATTTGACATTTGTCGACATCAGAAAAGATGCCGTCCACTCAAAATACTACATATATGCGTAATTTTAGATATATGAAAACTGACTTGCAATATGGATAAATTACGTGGACCATCCGTCTAATTAACTCTAAAAAAATAAACATATTTGCTTTTAAAAATTTTAATAAATTCATACAGTAATAGACTTAATAGGGTTTTTCAAAGTTATAATAAACTTGAAAGTCAGGGAAATAATTTAACATTAACTAAAGTGAATGAAAGATTTTTGAAAACTTCTATTTTGGATTTTTTTTTTTAAATAATGTTAGGCAAAACTTGAGCTTCAGATTTCATAACCATACCGTGGGTCACTATAACGTCCAAGATGTGATGAAATATAATGTCCATGTAGATTGTGATGAGTTATCAAGATATATGTTATTCTATTCTCTAGAGTAGGAGTGTTCAAGAAATCCGCAATCCGAAAAAACCAAAATCCGAATCGAAACCGAAACCCGAATAATCCGATCCGAAATCTTAATCGGATTCGGATTGGATTCAGATATGGATTTCAAAAAATTCCGGATAGTTGGGATTATTCGGATATCCGAATAATCCGAATATATATATATATATAACATGTTATTAGTGTATAATATATAGCCAAGTGCATTAACATTTACAATAATTTTATAACCATAACTTCATTACTCGTTCAATCAACCTAACACACCATAGACAAAATGTTGTCGTTATACTCTCTAACACTACTTAACTTCCTTGTTCTTGTAGTTTTTTATGTTTATTTTCTAGTTTTGTATGTTTATTTAATAAAACTTAAGTTTGTATATATGTTATACAGATTATTCAGATAATTTCGGATTATCCGAATCCGATCCGAATCTATTCGAATTCAATTCAGATCGGATAGGAATGTCCCTAATTCGGATCGGATCGGATTTCGGATAGGGTTCCAAAATTTTCAAATTCAAACAATCCGAACCGAATAAACCGAATAACCCGTTATCCGATTCGATGAACACCCCTACTCTAGAGGACTCCATATATAGTGCGTATGAGCAAAGCCCTTTTTTCTCCCTATATTAATAGATCAAGGGCCCTCCTGCCGTCGTTTCAGTGAGTCATAAGGCTTCCCCTCAACTCAGTCTTTTTGGTTCTTGAGAATGGTCGCCACCTCTCCCAGGACCTGAATGATTATCCCTGCCCGATGGGTCTACATCCATCCCTGAATGTCGTCAGGTACTGTTAACTTCCCCACCATTCTTGTAACTGTCAACTGTAATCTGCGCAGGTGTGTCCGCACCCCCCCTGAGTGGACGAGAAAGAAAGGATTTATCGGAGCAACCCCCAAGGTTCCAGACCTAGGAGTCAACTTTCCCGTATGAGCATTCGGTACATGTATCAGTCCGTGGAAGAGTGAAATGGTCATCACTATTGAGGATCTCCCCCTAATCTTAGATAGGTCGTCTGGGGTTCGCCACAGTTCATTGCGGTTCGCCACGGTTCATTGTTGTGCTTAAACTAGATCGGAGCCTATGTGTTTGATTTTAATATATTTGGGTATATGAGATGTACAAATTATGCTGTTATTTGTCAAACGTTCAAGTGAAATTGCGATCATATGTAAACCTTGAAGTTGGAAGTGATTGCGTGCTCTTTGTGTTCACGTTTCTTAATTATATCACAATCTAGTTTAATTCAAATCAATCAACATCTTTGATTTTTAGTTTCATAATCACATAAAACATGTAATACTAACCACACTTTCCTTGGGAAAATGACACGTTACACCATACTTATCCTAGTTGTTTAGTTAACTTGGTCGGTTAGGTTTTGCATAGCTTGAAAACAGTCATAGCGAAACCACACTATACGTTATTAGTTCGGACAACATTCCAAGTCTGATTAGTCATCGCACAGGCTAGACAACAGTAAGAGCATCCATAATAGAAAATTTTTGAGGAAAAAAAGGTAATGTGAAGGAGAGATGATGTAGGAAGATTCTTGGTGAAGAATGAATGAAGAATATATCAGTAAATGAGAGAGATGGATGAGAGAGGAGAGAAAAAGGAGAAGAAAGAGAGTGTTTTCATGAGGTCAAGTATCATGTGAGCATCCAAAAACACTCACAAAAACACTTTCTATTGGTGATGACCATTTGACAAAACCTACCCAGTACATTAGGACTATCTCCAATGAAGTGAGTAATAATACCATCTTTACAAATGATAAAAAGTACACGACAAGTAAATAGGTAGCACATGAGATTATTAAATGCTATGCGGTAATAATAGAATTAAATTCATGTCACTAACTCAGGAGTCGCAGGACATAGACAAGCCTCATCAATGTGATACATAAGAAATCCAATTTTATAGAAAATGGTTGTCGACCACAATTTAATAGTTCAAATCCCAACAAAATTCTCCTGCCAAAATTTTAACTTCCTGAGGCATGAACCATTCCACCTAGTCGAAATAACCCCTTTAGAAGAATGCAACCATAAATAAAATTCCAAACCGTTTCTACTAAAAAAGCACCTTTTATAAGATCCATCCACTCAAATCCATATTTAAAGTAACCTAATGAAGAACATTACATAACTCCATGAATTGAGACTCCTCCGCACCTCCCCTAATCAGACACTCCATGACCCATTCTGCAACCGAGAACCAAGCATGCAAGCTATATTGGTCTCTAACGTGAATAATCGAGGGAACCACTAACTTAGATGGAATTCCCCTAACCAATAATCTTTCCAAAACAACGTATTACGTATATATCTTCTTTATTTCCCACCTTCCTTCTTACCGTTGACACAGGGCTAATGTTTTTATAATGAAGGACATTCAAAGTTTTAACCATCCGATTTTAAACTCCACCACCTCTACTCGCAACTAACCCAACCCTTCATCCCATGGATCGGTTTCATAGCCTTACCCAAGGAAACTCAAGATTATTAACGAACCTCCACCTCCATTTTTGAAGCAAGAAATATTTGAAACTACCCAAGCAAACCAATTAATTTTTTTCCCTAGCTCGTACGGAAGTAACGACACTGGTTACTCTCCATTTAGCCAAGGGTCTGAAAATTACAGACACGAACATGGTAACACAAAATGACACAGAGTTAAACAAGTTTCATGTCATAAACTGGTCGGCACGTTTATGACACGATTAAAATCGTGTCTAAGAAGGTCTTAACTTGTTTAAACCTGATTATACCTATTTATATCATACTTTTCTAATAAAATAAAATAATTGTGCTCAGTTGTGAGTCCCATATTGATTCCTTGCCAAATTTCCCTCCATATTGAGTCCTATATTGATTCCTTGCACTGTAAAGAGCTCCCGGGGTTCAAGTACCGACACGATCTGGTTAGGGATGTGCTCTTTGATATATTCAGGCAAGCTGGAATTTCTGTTAAGAAAGAAGCACCTGTGAATTTCCCGACTGACCCGTCGGAGGGAAGATCATCTCTTCGACCGGCTGACATTTTGGTGTTTGGATGGATAGGAGGGAAACACGTGTGTGTGGATTTAACAGGGGTTTCTCCTTTGGTGGGCTTAGGGAGTAGTGGTTTCGCGGTCGGTCAAGCCGCATTAAAAGCTGCTTCAGGTAAGGTGGCAAAACATGAAAAGGCGTGTCTTGATAACCAACATGTATTTATTGCTTTTGCTTTTGACACTTTTGGTTTCCTCGCGCCTGAAGCTGTGGAGCTACTTACCCGTGTTCAGCGGGTCATGCATAGTAATGTTATGACTCCAAGATCAGCAAATATAGTTTTTAAAAGATTGGGTTTTGCGATTCAAAAAGGGGTAACGGCGCAGCTTGTTGCCCGCTTGCCTTCTGTTTCGATGTAATCCAATAAACAATCAATAAATTTGTTTTTACATTTGAAATCCTATTCTATTCTAGCTATTATTCTTTTCATAATGTCTGCCAACAAACGGCGAAGAATAAAATCAAACGGCAATATTGTGAAGGTAAACCAACTTTGTAATTTCTATTAGGTTTTGTTACAACGATTTTCTAACCCTAAATCTAGCTTCACCACTCGAATCGCCCAAGTCAAACAAATCTCTATTCTCTCGATTTATCATCACGCTTTGGATAAAAAATCATTGATTCTGAAACTATCATTTCATTGCCATCACAACATGTTAGGTTTATTCATTCGATTACAACAGGTTGCTTTTCCTACTGGTAAAATACTTATACAATTACACCACTTTGTTTTTTTTCCCCATTTTCCGAACTTTAGTATGTTTTGTTAATTACATGTTCAGTTTTGAGTTTTTTGTAAACTACCATCGAGAATTTTTATTAATGTTAATGGTTACATAAAGATCCCCTGAATTTTGAATATCCTCGAAGCTCCCTTTCGTAATCAACTCTCTTAGATTTAGGTATTGGCAAGTTCTCAAGTCTCACTATAGAAAAACACTGGAACAAACTCATCCAGGATATTGAATGCAAAAGTTAATGTAGGTTCATTCCTACCTTATGTGCATTCAATTCAAAATAACAAAAACAAATATTGCTAAATATTGGTGCGGGTTCATAACACACAACTACCTTTTTGTTTTTAGCCACTGATTTTAAATGTGCTATATTTTTTTTTCTATTTGGTATTCATACGTGTTTCAACGTGTAAAATTTTAATTGTAACTGTTGTATATATTATGAATAAATAATTTGTTTTTTGCATTCAGATATTTGGAATTATTATAGTTATATCAATGTTTTCTCAGTCCAAAGTTTTTCCAATGTCATGATATTGGGTGTTGTCTGTGTGATTGCCCATCTTCTTCTACGTAAAGTTCGTAGAATCCTAAGGTAAGTGTGCTAATTACTTTCATGCTCTATTTATACAAACATCTATTCAATTTTCTGATCTTCTCTTGCATATGAAGACGCTAACTACTCTACCAACGACCTTAGGTTTGTGAACATAACTAGAACTGCGTACACAGCATTTACATATTTTTTCCGCCATGCTTAATGGTACAAAACTTCAAAAGTACATAGATATCTTTGTTTTTAGGGATTTTTATATATATACTCTTACTAATTTCCATTATTACATATATCCCCAAAGCAAAACATTTATTTACATTCCCCTTCTTATACACAGTTACCCTTTTACCCTTTTCAATTCACAATACCCTAATGAAAAAACCAAACATTTGACCGAGACAACAGCATCGTCTTCCATTCATCCGGCGTTCCATCCCTCAATAATTTTACAAACACCGGCGGCTTCCATTCTTCCGGCGTTGGATCACAGTAACGTCCATACGTCGGGTTTCTTTTTCTGCCAATTTTTTGTCTAGTATGTCTACTTTTCCTGACAATTTTTTATGGAGACTGAAAGCCCTAATTGATCTTGTTAGAATCTGCATATGTTTGTCTTAAAACCGACTCGGTTTGGGTTTAAATTTGGGATACATGTAATCGTTACTATTAAAAAAGAGATATATGTAAATTAGTTTATTAAGGGTAACATGGTCATTTAGTAAGCTAATTTTAATGAAATAGAGAGATATGTAATATATATGGTTTAGGAAGGGGATATAGGTAATTAACGTTTAGCATTGGAGAAATATGTAATAAAGAAAAATGACCCTTGTTTTAAATTTATATATTATTATGGCAGACATTAGAAAGAAACTGTACTGGTGCCCTTATTTTTACATTTGAGGTTCGTTTAGTAGAAGGTTTTATTTTTAATGAAAGTTACAAATGTTAGTTCATAGCTATTTGTTAAATTTTTTTTGTGTAAATAAAATATTTTTAATTTTAAATTCTTTTATGTTATATGATTAGTTGAAACATCTTTGATTTAGTCAAGACCATTCAATATGTCATTAAGTTTTGATCAAAACTTAAATGCATTGGTTAATGCTGATTGGAGTGTTTCAATTTTTTCATTAATGATGGTTGAATGGTTTCAACTTTCTACTAGTATAAATAAATACCAAGGGAGGTCCTTGGTTGTAGACATAAAAAATACAAAAAACACAAAATAACACATTCTCTCTTGTGTTTTCTCCAACTTTCTCCCTAAAGAACTCCAACATTCTTTATCATCTTCATCATTTTCTTTAAGGTACAATTCGGGTACTAGAGCCTTCCCCGGCAGTACATATTGCTTAGGCCGTTGTACCCTGGGAAACAAAACGGGAAGAGACCCGGAATTTGTTTAAGGGCCCCGTGTAATACACGATCCTCGGCCACAAAGACCACGACACCATTCTTCTTCTACACATTTCTTGCATTATTTTATTTCAATTGTATTGTAATTTTGATTTTTCCGGTGTAATTCGTATTGTAATTTACTTGCTTTCCTAGATAGGTTTGATTCCTTGTATTGTAATCATTTTATTAAAATTGTTTTATTTTTATACGCGAACGGATTCCTACAATCTTAAAACAAATTTTTAAAAAATCACCGTTCGTGTATTCAAAACATTCTCGTGTGACTCAAACTAGTTTTGTTTCACACGGTTATGTTTTTAAAAAACATTTTTTTTTCATTTCTATTCAAATGAGCGACTTTGCAGAAACGAAAACCGATTACAATTCGGATTTTTGAACACTAAACTCTTGGAAAAACCCATTGTTTGGTCCCTTCAAAGTTGGACTTAGAACACCTTCAGTGGGTTAATTCGAATGTTCGGATTAAAAAGTTTTGCGTAACTTTAATTTAGTGGGAGCGACCACTATTAATATTTCTGAAAAACTAACTTAGCATAGTTTATTTTCAGAAAAAAAATGACATCATCGTAATCAAGTAACGTTATTTTAAGAATCTGAGGATCTTGAAATTCTTAGAACAATCTATTATTTTCAAGTAATAACAATATGAGGATCTTGGATTATCGTAATGATTAAAAATATATGTCTATTTGAAAAACTTTAGTTATAATTTTTCAAATAAATCATGTATGCATAAAAATGAGTCGGATTAACTATTGGAGTGCAATATAGAATCCGAAAATGAATGTTTTGATTAAACACATTCGAGTTTATGGGTTTTGGTTATGTTTCGTTAAGTCGAATCATATACAAAAATATATAAATGTTTCAAAATGCATTTTGAATCACTTGATTTTTTTTAATAGGTATGTTGGAAAAAGGTATTTTTTTAAAAAACCCATATAATAAAACATTTGTCAACTTTTTATCTTTCTAACGAGCGTGCTAGCAATTATTATTTGTTAAATAATATTGGTTTCAAATGTTTTGGAACATGTATTTTCTAATTTGCGTCTTAGAAAAGATATTTTCTAAACTATAAAATGTTTGCGTATGTTTAGTTTTAACAAACATTTAGAAAATATCATTATTGTTAAATAATAAAGGCTTATACACTTTTACTTTCTAATAAGCGTGTTAGAAACGGTTTATTATAAACTAAAGTTTTAAAACCTTGATATCTAAATGTTAATTTTCTAATGAGCATATTAGAAATAGCTAATTTATATTAATCAAAGTTTAGAAACATTTTATCTAAGCGTTTAATTTTCTAACGAGCGAGTTAGAAGTGGTTTATTTTATAAATCGAACGCCTAGAAATGGTTTTGTCTAAATATATTATATTTTCTAACAAGCGTGTTGGAAAGGATTATATTTGTATAAGACATCTTATTTTCTAACGAGCGTGTTAGAAACGGTTTATTGTATAAACCAAAGGGTCTTAAAAAATGGTTTTGTCAAATCAGTTAATATTCAAACGAGCAGGTTAGAACAGTTTTAAACAACTTGATGTTGTTGTGAACAAATTAAATTGTTCAAATGTAACACCGTGCGTGTAGTTAATAGTTATTCAATGTGGGAGTACCACTGAGGGAGAACCTCAAATGAGTGATGTTGTGATTGCACGAAGCTCTTGTGCTGGGGAGCCTAATTGCATCACTTGAAGACATCATGGGAACGATTTCGGAGATGTACGAAATCATGTGGACATTGGGTGTTCGTTGATAGTTCTTATTGTTTGAAGCATATATTCTGTTATGAAAAATGATTCAAAATTAAAAACTATCTTCTTGCTAAGAGAAGCATAATACTTATTGATGGTCGTTGGACATCAATAGGAAAATGTAGAACTGGGTTATCTACATTACGTATCCTAATTTTGAGAGTTAATTTATATGTTCCCAAACGTCTCAAAAGCGTATAATATTTTCTAGTAAGCTTACTAAAGATGGATACCCGTTGAACTATAGCAGTTTATTGATTTACTTTCAATTATTGTTTAGGTTCAATATCTTTGGATAACTCATACATAGAAATTAATCAAATATAGTATAACGAATAGTGAAAGCAGATATTTGCACAAAGACAATTTGTGAGTTGTCACCATGATTAAATGTCAAGGATGAGGCATCACACACCATGTGATGAGTGTATTAACATGGATACAAGATATGTTGAGAGTATCAACATTGTGAAGATTCACATTTGTGAATTATAACATATGAAAGAAATATATGTTATTATTGTAAATGACTTTAATAAACCATGTGTGATTTATTATAGGAGACTTACAATAACGATGGATTTGCAGTTGCGTCTACCACCATCAATGTTGTTTGAACTATGTGGAGGATTTATCATTCATTTTAGGAGAGTATCCCAATACATGGTTTCAACGAAACAAACAACGGAAAAGTATACATTACTTTAGGCACATGCAATTGTCCTGTTTGATTGTCAATATACTTGACTATATTTCAAATTTAGTGATCTTATACGGGTAACATTCATTATGTTGAATGTGTTCACCAACCTTACTCGTTTTAAGACTCATGTTTGAAATTCTTATGAGTAAATGGTAAAGCTTTTGGAGAACAAAAGTATATATCTTAATTTGACTAATGAAGTTAAGTATGTGTGCGTAACATACTTTAACTTTTGAGACTTTCCTAATACCAAGGTCTTGGAATGATTAATAAAGTCTCATTAATTTTTCTAAACCAAGATATGAATGTTGGCAAGAGATAGTGCTCGTATCTCTTGAGGCTGTGAAGAATCAGAATGATGCATCTTTTGTTCACATGCTAAAGTATTGTTGTCTAAAGCATGCTAGGCTAGTACTTGTTAATTTATATGCTCCGCGAAGATTAAATTAACTTAGAAAGCATTCATAATATGGGTACACACAAGAAGGAATTTTTATATGGGCTAAACCATAAGTATAACTTCATTTAGTCAAAATGGGATAACTAGATCATGAGGAGAACTCATACGCTAGTAAATGTGGGAAGCTCACACTAAGGCATATTTGCCTAAACTGGATCAAAGTGCAAGCAATGTGGGGGATGAGCCATTTAAGAAACAACCCATTATGGTATGTTGAAATGGTTTTTGAGAATGCTTTCTCAATCCTCGCGTGAAAGGGAGAACCTTTCATACCCCTCTTAGTGATTGGATAAGTTTATCCAATAAGACTTAAATGTGGGGCTAACTTGCAATTTGATAAGAATGTGGAATGTATGGCAATAAGGTTGGTTCTTGCAATCGCGTCCTTACGAAATTTAGAAATTCACCAAATGGATGTAAAAACCGCATATCAAAATGGCGATTTAGATGAAGAGATTTACAAGGAGCAACCCGAGGGTTTCTCCACCCTAGGGAAAAAGGGCAAAGTATGTAAACTCGTCAATTCATTGTATGGCTTGAAGCAAGCACCAAAACAGTGGCACTTAAAGTTTGATCATGTCATGCTTGAAAATGGTTTCAAAATAGATGAGTGTGACAAATGTGTCTATGTAAAAGACATGCCTAGTGGTTACTGATATAACGTTTAATATATATAAATCCCGTGTACATTTTATTTAATGTTTTATTAGTTTTATTTAGTTTATTAGTAAGAAAGTGGGTACTTTAAGCATTGTTTTGAATTTCAGGTTATGATGCGTTAAAGATACAAAATGGAAGCTTTGTGTTGTAACGCCCCAAATTCTCATAAAATGTCGTTGTTTGGTACGCGTATTAAAGTGTTTATCGAAACTATTAATAAAAATTACTTTGAGACCCAAATAAATATGAAAGAAAACATGAGGGGGCTATTGTGAAAAAGTGAAATTAATTCACTTTTCGAAAGATGAAAGAAAACAAAATATGCATGTGATCATTCAAAGTGACGAGAATTATTTGTCCCCTATATTATTTATGTCATATATTAAGTCGGCGTGTAAAGAAAAAAAGGAAAAAGAAACAAAAATAGGGAGGTTGATAAGCCGTCATATTATATTAATATAAAGAGAGGAAAGAGTTGACAGGAGGGATGATGATTGTTTTGGAAGTCATGGAATAATTAGACACGGACGAAAGGCAGAAAGACCCTAAGCACGAAGGAGACGGACAGAAGGTCAGCCGCAAAGAGAGAGCAAGTACTTTGGTTCAAGCATCGAGCGTCCGGGTTCAACACCGACTCACCCAAGAATCATTATTACTTGGTTTGAATCCATTATTTTCGTCATGAATTTATTGTTTAAACCGATTTACTTTCTTTTGTTCTTGAGTATGGTTGTTGGCTAAACCCTTAGACCGCCTAGGCTTATGATGAACCTACTTTGATGTTTTGATTTGACTTGGGATTATTTATTATTATGGTTTTTATGGTTTAGTAAAAGATTTACTTATATTAAATTGATGCATATGGATACTTAGGATTGTTTGATGAGTTTTATTCCATAGTTTTCCTTGATTATTGTTTGTCATATGATAGGTTGCTATTAGGTCAATTACTTTGTGTTCTTGATTATTTTATGATTGATTTCATGATAAGATCATAGGAATAATATTCTCAAATAAACCTAAGTGTGCTGCTAACCTAAAATCTGTAAAGTGCTAGGTTATTGATAGATCTTTATTATTTAATCTTGCTAGATTTAGTTCTTCGTACGGAGGCCGTCTAGGGTTGATTATTTATTATTGTCTATTGAGTCAATTAAATATTTTAAATTGCCTTTGGTTTCCGCGCTGTAAGGTAGGATTTCGTATAAAGGAACTAAATCATAATTAATTAGGTGACCGTAAGGGAACTTGATTTTTAATACTGGTGTGAGTTAAAATTTATTAGAAACTCATAGGTGTCTTCTTGAGAAGGGTCAGGGGTCCTGTTCGGGTTTTCTTTTAAGTATCTATTTTACGATCCCAGTCCATAACTAAATACTTTCCCGGGTTAAGTCATAACTGAAATTTAGGGGATTCTAGCCTAGGTAGTTTTCTCATCATCATCTTATTTTAAATATCAAATTCTTACTTTTGTTTAAATTACTTGTTTTCTTAATTAGTTTTTAATTATAGTATTAAATTAGTATTTTAAATAAAACCCCCAAAAATAAATATATAATTAATAAGTCGTGTTTTGTAGTCGAGTCTAATTAGCTAATAAACGTAATTTAGAGAGTCTCGTGGGTTCGATATCCGGACTTACTTAGCTTTACTAGAGTCGACCGGTTCACTTGTCGGTTAGTAGTTTAGTCGAGTTTTAGAGAGTCTAGAGTATTACTTAGTGTTTATTTTTAATTAATTTAGTTAATAATTATTAAACTACTTCAAGCACATCAAGTTTTTGGCGCCGTTGCCGGGGACTCTTGGCAATTGCGTTGTTAGCTTTGATTAGACTTTCTTGCTATATACGTGCTATTTGTTTTATTTATTGCTTTGAGTCGTATGAGTCTAATTTTAAGTGTTAGTTATTTTAATCTATTTTCAGTTTTTTATTTTCGAGTCTTTTATTATAGTCTACCAATTTTGTTTTGTTTGTTTTTCAGGTACATGCCACATCTGCATTCGCAAGGACCGCCGTTCGATTGTTTTGGACCTACTTCGTTGATGTCCGAGGCAAGTTCGTCTGAAAAGCAACCAATCACCATAGATACTTCACTGAAATCATCACCCACAAATTCACCCGCAAATTCACCACCACCAAGTCCTAGACCCGTTCTAATGGCCGATAATAACCGCACCGTGTACCAGCAAGCTTTTGAAGGGTTCCATGGAGATCACTCACCCATTGTCGCCCCCGACATTAATAACCCTAACTCGTGGCAGATCCCATCCTATGTCTTGAACAACATTACCAATCACCACCAGTTCCATGGCCGTGAAGATGAAGATGCACCGGCACACATCAACCGCCTGACCCGTGTGTTCAAAACGTTCAACCTGCAAGGTGCTACCCGGGATGCGATCTTCCTTCACCTATTCCCGTTTACACTTTCAGATCGTGCCGTCACTTGGCTCGATTCACAACCTGCTGGAACATTCACCACATGGGAGGCTCTTCGCGATGCATTTCTCAAGAAGTATTTTCCACCTGCTAAGGCCTCTCGCCTCCGTGATCAGATCCACTCCTTCCACATGGAACCGGATGAGGCGTATTACCAAGCTTGGGAGCGTTTTCAGAATCTGCTTTCTCGTTGTTCATAACATGGGCTCACACCTTGGGCCCTCGTTGAGAAGTTTTACAATGGGCTTACTTATGAGGCTCAAGTGAGGTTTGACACAGCCGCTGGGGGCAATCTGTTGGACAGAAAGAACGTTATCGAGTGTAACGAGATGTTTGAAAGTTTCGCGCAATCTGAGTACGCGAAGAAGCCATGAGGTGGGAATTCTAATCCCGTCACCAGTACACCCTCATCTGCTCGAGGAGTGCACCAGGTTAATCTGGATACTGGTATGGCTGCTGCTTTGGAGAATCTCACCCGAGAGATAAAATAGTTAAAGACTAAGGTGGATAAGTGTGAGATGTGTAGAGGTGGTCATGGTACGCTGGATTGTCCGTTGATGAATAATCAGGATGTTGATTTTATGACTGGTCAGAACACGTTCCCTAATGCTTACAACAACAACAACAATCAGAACTGGAACAACTATAAGAATCAGAATCAGAATCAAGGTCAGAATAACTCGAGTTGGCGTCCGGCCGGTGGGCCACCTAGCTTCCAAGCTCCCTATAACCGAAATCAAGGTCAGTATAACAGTGGAAGTTCTAATGAGCAAGGTTCCGGTAATGGGAAAGATTCGAGTAGTGGAATGGGAAGATTGGAAGAAATGATGCAGCAAATCCTTAATAGAGATCAAGTCACTCAAAAGACCCTTGCCGACCATGATTTGCTTTTGAAGAATCAACAATCAGCTATGCTCGCCATGCAGCGAACCGTTGGTGATATTGCTCGACAATTAAATGAAAGACCCCCGGGACAGTTTTCAGGATCTACTCAGCAGAATCTGACCACTCAAATAAAGGCGATTACTACTCGTAGCGGTAGGGTTTTGGGTCCCGAGGTGCGAAGGAATGAAGTTGAAGTGGATGATGAAGAGGTGATGGATGAAGAAATCGAGATGGAAGTACCGGGTAAAGTGCAGAACACCGCACTAGTTGCACCGCCAGTAGAGAAGAAGCCGGTTGAAGTCTGGCCATCACCTTTGATTGACCATGCTCGTATCCCATATCCCGTTCGCGCGAAACACCAGAAATATACGCGGGAGTATGGGCACTTTCTTGATATGTTCCGACAGTTGAAGATCAATCTCCCATTCATTGAAGCCCTCCAACACATGCCGAAGTACGCGAAGTTCTTAAAGGACCTGTTGAAGAGGAAAGATAGGTTGGGGGAGGTGTCATCGATTCCACTCATGGGAGATGGTTCGGCGGTAGTGTTGAACCGCGTGCTCGAGAAGTTGTCGGATCCGGGTGTGTTTACAATTCCAGTTTTGTTTGGTAGTGATGCGATGAGCCAAGCATTGGCGGATCTGGGTGCTAGTATTACTTTGATGCCGTATTCTTTGTACGAGAAGTTGGAGTTAGGCGAGCTTACACCGACTCGCATGTCTTTATCGTTGGCCGATCGTTCGGTTAAATATCCACGAGGTATTATCGAGAATTTGTTAGTGAAGGTGGATAAGTTTGTATTCCCGGTTGATTTTGTGGTTCTCGATATGGAGGCCGACGAGAAGGTTCCCATTATTCTTGGTCGTCCGTTTTTACGAACTGCGAAGGCACTTATCGATGTGTATGATGGGAAGATCACGCTTCGGGTTGGTGATGAGAATGTTACTTATGATGTCGCGAGGTCGATGAAGCATCCGAGTGATCAAGATGATTTCAGTGGTCCGTGCCACTCGGTTTATTTTATTAACTCATTTATTATAGGTATTGATAACTGTTTCGATTACATTTGTGGTGCGGATCTCATGGGAAGTAATGGTTTGGTCGATTGTGATGATTTGGTTGAGGATGAGTTGTGTGAGAACGACTCGGTTTGTGATGAGTTGGCTGAGATTTCGGGTTTGCTCGAGATGATCGAGGTGAATGAGATTAGTTGCGAGAGTGAGGCGGGTTCCGAGGAGAAACCCGCTCCGTTGGAGTTAAAAGTACTCCCGTCACACTTGGAGTATGCGTATCTTGATGAGGGCTCGAACTTGCCCGTTATTGTGTCATCCAAGCTGACAGAAGAACAAAAGACGAAGTTGATATACGTGTTGAAGCTACATAAGGGGGCGATTGCATGGCGACTTTCCGATATTCAAGGCATTAGCCCCGCTTATTGCACACACCGGATTCTAATGGAGGATGAGTACAAGCCGGTGGTGCAACCACAAAGACGTCTCAATCCAAATATGCAAGAGGTGGTGAAGAAGGAGGTATTGAAGTTGATGGACGCCGGGATGATTTACCCGATTTCCGATTCCCCATGGGTGAGCCCGACCTTAGTTGTTCCAAAGAAGGGAGGTATGACCGTCGTGATGAATGAAAAGAATGAGCTTATCCCTTCACGTACGGTTACCAGTTGGCGTGTGTGTATTGATTACCGGAAATTAAATGATGCCACCCAGAAGGACCACTTCCCGTTGCCGTTTATTGATCAGATGTTGGAGCGTTTGGCAGGTCAGCAGTTTTATTGTTTTCTTGATGGTTTTTCGGGATATTTTCAAATCCCCATTGCACCGGAAGACCAAGAGAAGACAACTTTTATATGTCCCTATGGCACGTTTGCGTACCGTCGCATGCCGTTTGGACTATGTAACGCTCCGACTACCTTTCAGCGTTGTATGGTAGCCATCTTTCAGGATATGATAGAGACGTCCATGGAGGTGTTTATGGACGATTTTTCAGTTTATGGTGATTCTTTCGATCAGTGTTTGGCTAATCTTGAGAAGATGTTGAAGAGATGTATCGAAACGAAGTTAATGTTGAATTGGGAGAAGTGTCATTTTATGGTGACGGAAGGGATCGTGTTGGGTCATAAGATCTCGAGAGATGGTATCGAGGTGGATCGGGCAAAGATTGATACTATAAGTAGACTTCCTCCACCGACAAATGTGAAGGCGATTAGGAGTTTCTTGGGCCATGCGGGGTTCTATCGGCGATTTATCAAAGATTTCTCCAAATTACTCGCCCGATAACCCGACTCCTCGAGAAAGATATGCCGTTTGTATTTGATGATGAGTGTGTGAAGGCGTTCACATTTTTGAAAGAAAAACTCGTAAGTGCTCCCATTCTTTGTTCTCCCGATTGGAGTTTGCCGTTTGAGCTCATGTGTGATGCTAGTGATTATGCGGTTGGAGCGGTTTTGGGGTAAAGGCGAGATAAACATTTTTACCCCATCTATTATGCCAGCAAGACGTTGAATGGTGCCCAAGAAAACTACACCACCACCGAGAAGGAGCTTTTAGCCGTTGTTTTTGCATTTGACAAGTTCCGCTCGTATCTCGTAATTTCAAAGACCACCGTTTTTACCGATCATGCAGCCTTGCGTTTTCTCTTTCAGAAGAAAGACGGCAAAGCCTCGTCTTATATGGTGGATTCTTCTACTTTCCGAGTTTGACATCGAGATCAAAGATAAGAGGGGTGCGGAAAACGTAGCGGTCGATCATCTATCCCGTCTAGAGGACCCGAGGAGAGAAGAGTTGCGTGAGGGGGAGATTGGAGATACATTCCCTCATGAGTCAATCGATTTTGTTGTGGCTGAGAAGCAAGGTATGCCATGGTTCACTGATTTTGCTAATTATTTGGCTAATGGTTTTATTTTGGAGGGTATGACTACGCAACAAAAGGAGAAGTTCTTCCGGGATGTGAATAGGTATGTGTGGGATGACCCGTTCTTGTTCAAGATTGGTGGTGATAGGATTCTGAGGAGATGTGTGACGAAAGAGGAAGGTTGGGATATTCTCAAGCATGTTCATGAAGGGTTGACTGGAGGTCATCATGGTGCGCATGCTACCGCGCAGAAGGTGTTTGATAGTGGGTTTTATTGGCCGACAGTTGTTAAAGATGCTGAAGAGTTCGTGAAGCTTTGTGATGAGTGCCAAAGAACAGGTAATATTTCTTCCAAGAATGAGATGCCTCAAAACCCCATTCAAATTCTTGAAATCTTTGATGTTTTGGGCATCGACTTCATGGGGCCGTTTCCCACATCGAAAGGTAATAAGTATATTTTGGTGGCGATTGATTATGTGTCGAAGTGGGTGGAAGCCGAAGCGTTGGCCACGAACGATGCACGAGTTGTTGTGAGGTTTCTTAAGAAGTTGTTTACTCGTTTCGGTACCCCGAGAGCTATTATTAGTGATCGGGGCACCCATTTTTGTAATACCGTCATGGAGAAAGCATTGGCTCGTTATGGGGTTACTCATCATACCTCTACCGCCTATCACCCTCAAACGAATGGTCAAGTCGAGAATGCAAATCGAGGGGTGAAGAGCATTTTGGAGAAGACGGTTGGGGCTAGTCGAAAGGATTGGTCGGAGAAGTTAGATGATGCGTTGTGGGCATTCCGAACCACATACAAGACTTCGTTGGGTACTACACCGTTTATGCTTGTTTATGGTAAGTCTTGTCATCTCCCGGTTGAGTTGGAGCATCGAGCTTATTGGGCGTTGAAGACGGTGAATGTCGATCTTACCGAGGCCGCAAGGAAGAGGTACTTTCAGATTCATGAGTTGGAAGAGCTTCGGGATGCAGCATACTCTAGATCGTCGAACATCAAAGAAAAGACAAAAGCGTTACACGATCGGCGTTTGAAAGGCGGAAAAGAGTTCAAGAAAGGCGATAAGGTATTGTTATTTAATTCTCGTTTGAAGTTGTTTGCAGGAAAGTTGAGATCAAAGTGGACGGGACCGTACTTGGTGAAAGAAGTTTTCCCGTATGGAGTGGTGGAGCTGGAGAATCCGGATAATGGACGTCTTGGAAGGTGAACGGTCATCGCTTAAAGCACTATCTTGGAGGACCGAAGGAATTAATCGAGATGGAGGAAACTCTTCTCGATTCGTCGCATTGAATTGTTACACGAGGTTCTTGAGTGCAAACTCAAGTGTAGAGTTTGTACATTATTTCCTATTTTTATTTTTTCTTGAGTCACTAACGTAGTTTTTTGTAGTTTATATTTGTTTTTAAGTTTTTTTTTAGTTTTGAAGAAAGATGGTGTGAAGATCCCCGTGAAGTCTAATGAAAAATTCAAGTGTGGGGATGGAGTAGCAGGAGCCGTATACTTTTCTGATTATTTATTTGCTGCATTTATTCATATTTATTAGTTTGATTGGTTGATCCGGTTCCATACTTTGAATGCTTAACATCTATCAGGTTGATAAGATGAATTTTTAGATATTGTTTTAATTGTTGCTTCCGTTTGTGTACAAGAAAAAGGAGATACTAGTTGCTGAGCACGTTCGGAGATGGAGGGCATTTATGGATGAAGACTTTGGCTTTATACTTCATGCGCATACTACCAGTTAAGTCTTTTCCTTTTTACTTTGTTTTCATATCTTTTTTTTAGTTTTTAATTTTTTTTAGCTTTGTTTTATTCTTATTTATTTTTGTATTTTTAGGTTTTGTTTTTAAATTTTTTGAGTCGTGTTTCCGTCTCTACATTGAGGACAATGCAAATTTTAAGTGTGGGGATAGGAACACATGTTTTTAACTTGTTTTGTCTTAAAAAAAATGAAAAAAGTTTTGAAAAATGTCCCTTGATTTTGTTTCTTTTTGCGTATAAATGGGAGATGAGGATACTTATCGGGAATCGGTTTTTCAAACTACTGATAATAAGATATAATTAAAGAATATGCACTTAACTTGGGATGTGTCGATAGGCTCAGCCTTGAGAATGAAAAGGCAGTTTGATAGTTGGTTTTAAACGATAAATATGATATTTAGTGGGAAACATGTTAAGTCTGTATAAAATACGAGATGAAAATGATGCTTGGGTAGGTTTAAACGTTAAAGTATACCGTGTAGCCGGTGATATAAACTTAAAATCTTATACTTCCAGTTTTAGTGTTTAACACTTCATAGGCGTATGGTTTTATGGCCTTAAATCCTGTATTGATGGGATGCCTCGGGTTCGGAAACCACGGGTCTTTTTACGGTTGTTCATCTAGGTATCTTCGGATATTTAATAAATAAAAGCTTTTAAGCATAAACCCGCAATTTACTGCAATTATTACACTCACTTACATCAATTACAGTGAAGTAAAATCTTGATGATCTAGTGATCATCCCGCTGTTAGTCATACGTGGTCCTCTTACTTGCGTCCCATACCATTAAGAACAGGATCAACTAGAGACACGACGTATGTAAACTGACAGATGGAAACTTGTAAAATCACGTGTGGTAATGGGTCCGAGGTATTGCTTGATAACGGGGGTATGTCATGTAGTGGGGAACACTTGCTAGTTGGTTGAATAATTGAACCTTAATCGTATCTAATGGCTGCTTGGTATACTCTGATGTTTAAATTTAGGTGGATAAACAATATCCTTGATCGTCTTAGCTATTCATGAAAAATGTGCAAAAATGTTTTAATCTGCTATTATGAGGTTTAAGTCAAGTTGGGGTGGTTTGATCCGGTAAAATCTAAAATAAAGCGGCTCTTGACTGTGGGTTCCACTAGATTATATACAAAATAATAATAATAATAGTTGGATCTTACTTGTCCTGGTAAAGACAAAGGCATGGGTTTAAGTGGACAACAATATCGGTGATCGCAGTTTTTGCATTTATCTAAATTTTAAGATAACATATATGTTTTTAAGACAGTATTTCTCCGATTCTGATCCCGTTGCAATGAGACTTTTTTAGGGACGAAAAAAGGTTAAGTGTGGGGATATTTGATATAACGTTTAATACATATAAATCCCGTGTACATTTTATTTAATGTTTTATTAGTTTTATTTAGTTTATTAGTAAGAAAGTGGGTACTTTAAGCATTGTTTTGAATTTCAGGTTATGATGCGTTAAAGATACAAAATGGAAGCTTTGTGTTGTAACGCCCCAAATTCTCATAAAATGTCGTTGTTTGGTACGCGTATTAAAGTGGTTATCGAAACTATTAATAAAAATTACTTTGAGAACCAAATAAATATGAAAGAAAACATGAGAAGGCTATTGTGAAAAGGTGAAATTAATTCACTTTTCGAAAGATGAAAGAAAAAAAAATATACATGTGATCATTCAAAGTGACGAGAATTATTTGTCCCCTATATTATTTATGTCATATATTAAGTCGGCGTGTAAAGAAAAAAAGGAAAAAGAAACAAAAATAGGGAGGTTGATAAGCCGTCATATTATATTAATATAAAGAGAGGAAAGAGTTGACAGGGGGGATGATGATTGTTTTGGAAGTCATGGAATAATTAGACACGGACGAAAGGCAGAAAGACCCTAAGCACGAAGGAGACGAACAGAAGGTCAGCCGCAAAGAGAGAGCAAGTACTTTGGTTCAAGCATCGAGCGTCCGGGTTCAACACCGACTCACCCAAGAATCATTATTACTTGGTTTGAATCCATTATTTTCGTCATGAATTTATTGTTTAAACCTATTTACTTTCTTTTGTTCTTGAGTATGGTTGTTGGCTAAACCCTTAGACCGCCTAGGCTTATGATGAACCTACTTTGATGTTTTGATTTGACTTGGGATTATTTATTGTTATGGTTTTTATGGTTTAGTAAAAGATTTACTTATATTAAATTGATGCATATGGATACTTAGGATTGTTTGATGAGTTTTATTCCATAGTTTTCCTTGATTATTGTTTGTCATATGATAGGTTGCTATTAGGTCAATTACTTTGTGTTCTTGATTATTTTATGATTGATTTCATGATAAGATCATAGGAATAATATTCTCAAATAAACCTAAGTGTGCTGCTAACCTAAAATCTGTAAAGTGCTAGGTTATTGATAGATCTTTATTATTTAATCTTGCTAGATTTAGTTCTTCGTACGGAGTCCGTCTAGGGTTGATTATTTATTATTGTCTATTGAGTCAATTAAATATTTTAAATTGCCTTTGGTTTCCGCGCTGTAAGGTAGGATTTCGTATAAAGGAACTAAATCATAATTAATTAGGTGACCGTAAGGGAACTTGATTTTTAATACTGGTGTGAGTTAAAATTTATTAGAAACTCATAGGTGTCTTCTTGAGAAGGGTCAGGGGTCCTGTTTGGGTTTTCTTTTAAGTATCTATTTTACGATCCCAGTCCATAACTAAATATTTTCCCGGGTTAAGTCATAACTGAAATTTAGGGGATTCTAGCCTAGGTAGTTTTCTCATTATCATCTTATTTTAAATAACAAATTCTTACTTTTGTTTAAATTACTTGTTTTCTTAATTAGTTTTTAATTATAGTATTAAATTAGTATTTTAAATAAAACCCCCAAAAAAATATATAATTAATAAGTCGTGTTTTTTAGTCGAGTCTAATTAGCTAATAAACGTAATTTAGAGAGTCTCGTGAGTTCGATATCCGGACTTACTTAGCTTTACTAGAGTCGACCGGTTCACTTGTCAGTTAGTAGTTTAGTCGAGTTTTAAAGAGTCTAGAGTATTACTTAGTGTTTATTTTTAGTTAATTTAGTTAATAATTATTAAACTACTTCAAGCACATCAGTTACGTGATTTTGTGCGTTTATGTAGATGACATGCTCATCATTGGGAGTAATGAGAACATGATTAAATATACAAAAGACATGTTGAAAGCATGGTTTGACATGAAAGATTTGGGTCTTGCGGATGTGATTCTTTGGGTACAAATCACTAGAGCATAAAATGGTCTTATCTTGAGTCAATCTCACTATGTGGATAAAATTCTTGAGAAATTCAATAAGGATGACACGCGTGTCGCATCAACTCCAATTAATACGACCTACCATCTATCTAAAAATAGAGGCGAGGGTGTTGCTCAGTTAGACTGCTCAAGAATTATTGGTAGTCTAATGTATCTTATGACATGTACTCGACCCGATCGAGCTTATGCCGTGAGTAGGCTAAGTAGATATACTAGTAATCCGCGCGTGGAACATTGGAAAAGTATAACACGGGTTCTAAGGTACTTAAGATACACAAGAGACTATGGACTAAATTATAATCGAGATCCAGCTATGATCGAAGGATACAGTGATGCAAATTGGATTTCGGATATAAAAGATTCTAAATCAACAAGTGGATATGTATTCACACTTGGTGGTGCAGCTATTGCTTGAAAGTCTTCTAAGCAAATGGTTATAGCTAGATCCACGATGGAATCGGAGTTTATCGCCTTGGATAAATGTGGTGAAGAGGCAGAATGGCTACGTCAATTTGTGGAAGATATTCCAATATGGCCAAAGCTTTTGTCGGCTATTTGCATACATTGTGACAGTCAATCAGTGATTGGTAGAGCCCATAGCGTGATGTACAATGGAAAATCAAGGCATATTCGACGTAGACATAACACGGTATGACAACTACTCACAACGGGTTTTATCACGATTGATTATGTGAAGTCTAAGGATAACATTGCAAACCCATTAACAAAAGGCTTAAGCAAAGAGTTAGTTAACAAGTCGTCAAAAGGAATGGGACTAAAGCCCATGGGAAAAGGGGACATAAGGGAAACCTAACCTAGTTGACTGGAGATCCCAAGATCTAGGTTCAATAGGACAACTTAATCAAGAAACCAAGGGTGGTCACTATGGGGAGTACCCCAAACCAAGCTAAAGGACGTTGCGTGTGTACGCGTCCTAGTCAATTCCAATCAGTGACACATGTTATAAATATAAGCATAATAAAGGTTAATGATTTGTGGAAATCAACAAACCTTTTGCTTTTAATGATTCAAGCGAGAATCACCTATGTGAGAGAGAACTAGGTTCGGTTCAAATGGATTTTGGGGCAAAAATCCTAGAGCTCTTGCAGAACCAAGCTAGTGTTCCAGGACCATAATAGGACATGATAATGAGGGGTTGGCCAGACTAGGGAGAGTGTTGTGTGAAGTGTATTGTCGTCGACATAAATGGGGGTATGTTCAAAGACATCGTGTCTACACACCGCTAGGAGACTAAGTATGCTTCACAAAGGAAGGTTCAAAGGGTAACACCTACCTATCCTGCAATGCTCAACCGTTGAATTGAATCTAAGAAACTTGCATGTTGGATTGATATCAATGTGAAAAGCATATAATCATCTTCATCATTTTCTTTAAGGTACTATTCGGGTGCTAGAGCCCTCCCCGGCAGTACATATTGCTTAGGCCGTTGTACCCTGGGAAACAAAACGGGGAGAGACCCGGAATTTGTTTTAAGGGCCCCGTGTAAAACATGATCCTCAGCCACAAAGACCATGACACCATTCTTCTTCTACACCTTTTTGCATTATTTTATTTCAATTGTATTGAAATTTTGATTTTTCCGGTGTAATTCGTATTGTAATTTACTTTCTTTCCTAAATAGGTTTGATTCCTTATATTGTAATCATTTTATTAAAATTTTTTTATTTTTATACGCGAACAGATTCCAACACTATCTACTATGGTGGGGGCTTCGTGAGAAGCAGATGAACGACATTGATTATGATGATGGATTCTTAGGAAAAACATTCTATGATGGCCAAAGATGACACTTTACGGGTTAATGAGTAAGTTGTGTGAATAAGTTGATGTGAGAATTGAGATAATAGAGAAGTGTACCTAAATAAAATTGTGCAAATGATGACTCGAGGACGTGTCAGGACTTAAAATAATGTGACTAACTTTCTTGAGATATTTAATTTAATAAATATGTTTACAAAATTTCGAAAGTAAAATATTATTGGGTTGGGCTTTCCATGAGCTTCCCATGGTAGCTCAAAAATCCAATTTAAATAACAAAGCATATTCAATTAGTTGCCCTCACATGAGCTTTCCATGGCAATTTGAATGGCCCAACTAAAATAACGAGTAACAAAAAATTGAGTTGGTCAGACCATGAGCGTATACATGGCATTTAACTGACCCAACTAATTAACGAATTATCAAATCAATGGAGTTGGTCGGACCGTTACATGGCATTTAATCGACCCAACTAAAATCGAATCAACGAATCAGATACTTTAAATAATAATTAAAAACATAATTTTGGAAGTTTTCCCGAATTTAGCCACAAACCACTGTGAATTCGGTTTTTATAAAAGGAGTACAACCGTTTAGCCGGTTGTTTACCACGCAACCATTTAGCCGATTACGGGTACCACTTAAAGTTATGGTCGTACGACATTTGTCATACCCCCATGCTTCAAGGTGAAGGAGCAAAACAAAACACGAGAATTCTAAAGGAATTTCCCACAATAAAAGGCAATCTACCAAAACTAAGAGGATTTAAAAATATTTTGAAAGTGAGGCGTAACCTCGGAATTCGTGTGTGTCTGCGCAAAAAAAAAGATACAATAAAATAATTAATCTAATTAAGCTATAAACAATTAAATAGCACATAAGGCAGTTCAGATAAGCACGTATAAGGTCCTAACATATGACTAGGACAATTTCTAACGACCTATCTTATAACCTTCGGCTCTGATACCAATCTGTCACTCCCCAACCTAAGGAGGAAATGACGGGGCGTGATCCGATTGCTCACAGCTCGAAGATACTATCATAAATATAAATGACAATATCTAATTAGTTATTTTATTCAAAGAATACACACAATATCCAAATATAACAAAATATTTCAAATAGATAAATATGATTTCCAACAAACTTAAGCAATGATTTTCTTTGTTAAATCCTAAGATCTTGTCTAAGTGTCCAACTTCAATCTTCAATACAAAGCAACCTGCATATGTATAGAAAATAAAGGAGTTTGTCAACAACACATGTTGAGTGAGATGATCACCAGAATTTGACACAACAAATATATATATGATAGATAAATGATAAATGTTAAGTACGCAAACAAACATATGTGGTAATAATCAGTCAAACCATAAATAACCATATACTAAACCAAGACATGCTAGTGTGCCAATGAATCGTTGCCAAGCGAATCGGGCATTGATTATGATGATTAAAGTTGTCGGTTTACCTTTGCTAAGCGAATCGGGCTCCGGTTACTAAGACGGTCGTATGATCATACCAATGATCACCCTATACAAGGGAATATGGTGGACCTCTCCGACAATGATAGAATATACACATAAGCAAATAGCAATAAGCAAATAGCATTTAATTGATATACACACAATAATTATGTTTGCGAGTTTATGTATATATATATGATAGAAAAATATGATAAGTACGCATATGTCCTCAAAACGTTTGAAAACAGTAGATAAAAAGGGGAATGATCAAACTCACCTTAGATTAATGACAAACGGTTAATAAATGCGATTAAACGAGCTAACGAATAAGCGATTCGTCCACTACACGTCAAATGTTATAATCAACCAGAATCTGAATCTTTGATATATGATAATATAAATGAAAACGAACTCGTGGCCGCTGGAATCAATCCAAACGGACGTTTAGAACTCAAGTTATGTTATGTTTAAGATTTAAGCGAGCTGGTACTGACCAGAATCCGAACAGCGAGTCGGAAATCTGTTTTGGTCAATAGCCTTAAAATTTCGTTACGCGAATAAAAGTATTCTGAACCGAACGTTGAATCCGACCAGAAGTATGAGAAAACGGATAGTCAAAGTTATTGACTATTTTGCTCTTAAACGGGTTTGACTCTAATTGACCCGTCAATACTCCTCAATCTGAGAAATTTATTGAGGGTTATCAATAAGTGAGTATAAATGAATGTTTGATCAGATAACAACTTACCTTGATGGTGTTTGTATTAGCAAAAAATCGAGGTCAAAGGTTTAACGAAAGTCAAAGTCAAACTGCAGCTCTTAGTATTCAAGTAAACGAGCAAAAACAAGCAAGAAAATGTCGTTTAAGAGTAGATGACGGCTGAGAATGCTTAGTTGCAGTAAACTTTAAGGTTTGGAGTTATGATGTGTTTATATAGGGGTTAAATCAACTTGTTAAACAAGAAATGGGTAGATTTTGGTAACCGAATCACACCATTAAGAACGAAATCGGGTCTTTAAATCATCGATATATTAAGCAAATTACTGAATATGAACCTAGACATCATTACACACTAAATACAATAACTTGTGGCTCAATTTAGGGTTGATTTAGAAAAGATTTAGCATTAAACGAAGATCACAAACTAATTTAGCTGATCTGGTGACATCTCCACGCCGCGCTAAGTGTGGGGCTCGATCCTTAGCGCCGCGCGAAGGTGCAGCTTCACCATACTTTTAACTTTTGACAGTTTTAGTCCTTGTAGTTCCAAAAATGCATTTTTAAGCCATTTTAAGTGATTTTAAGAGTTTCTAAGAGCTATTTGGCACAAATGAAAGTTAAGGAATTATAAACTAAGATAAAAATAATTATTTCAATAATAAATGCATAACTTTATTAATAAGAAAGATACGAATAATGTTCGTAACCCGATAAACGAAAACAAATATGAATATGGAAAACCCAAAATGTTACAGTCTCCCTACTTTAGGGAATTTCTCCCTGAAATTTAGGAAAACCAAAACATTAACATTTTGAAAATACTTTAAGCTTTTAAAGAAAATATCATAACATATAACTTCTAATAACCGAAATAACGCTCCAAATGACAATCCGATAACGGCACTTATATATAGGATGTAACAGCGGCGTATCCACCATATTCTTATCATCTCATCATTCGTACCGTCACCCAAGCTACCTTAGGTTCTAAATCATGTCACACAATTGTACGTATTATGATTTCCATGCGAGGACTTTGGTAATTACGTGTCGACCCATAATTACTTAGATCGTCGGATGGTCCGCATAATCCGTTCCATTATGTGGTTTATAAAACATTGAAAACCATCATTTTAAAAGAAAGCAAATGTTTTAATAATTTTTAAATATAAATTCAAATGATAATAAATGTTCGAGTTGGATTACTAAAACTGACTAAAAAATTTTCTTGGGATATTTAATTTAATAAATATGTTTACAAAAATTCGAAAGTAAAATGTTATTGGGTTGGGCTTTCCATGGGCTTCCCATGGTAGCTCAAAAACCCAATTTAAATAACAAAGCATATTCAATTAGTTGCCCTCACATGAGCTTTCCATGGCAATTTGAATGGCCCAACTAAAATAACGAGTAACAAACAATTGAGTTGGTCAGACCATGAGCGTATACATGGCATTTAACTGACCCAACTAATTAACGAATTATCAAATCAATGGAGTTGGTCAGACCGTTACATGGCATTTAATCGACCCAACTAAATATCGAATCAACGAATCAGATACTTTAAAAAATAATTAAAAAAACATAATTTTGGAAGTTTTCCCGAATTTAGCCACAAACCACTGTGAATTCGGTTTTTATAAAAGGAGTACAACCGTTTAGCCGGTTGTTTACCACGCAACCATTTAGCCGATTACTGGTACCACTTAAAGTTATGGTCGTACGACATTTGTCATACCCCCATGCTTCAAGGTGAAGGAGCAAAACAAAACACGAGAATTCTAAAGGAATTTCCCACAATAAAAGGCAATCTACAAAAACTAAGAGGATTTAAAAATATTTTGAAAGTGAGGCGTAACCTCGGAATTCGTGTGTGTGTGCGTAAAAAAAAGATACAATAAAATAATTAATCTAATTAAGCTATAAACAATTAAATAGCACATAAGGCAGTTCAGATAAGCACGTATAAGGTCCTAACATATGACCAGGACAATTTCTAACGACCTATCTTATAACCTTCGGCTCTGATACCAATCTGTCACACCCCAACCTAAAGCGGAAATGCCGGGGCGTGATCCGATTGCTCACAGCTCGAAGATACTATCATAAATATAAATGACAATATCTAATTAATTATTTTATTCAAAGAATACACACAATATCCAAATATAACAAAATATTTCAAATAGATAAATATGATTTCCAACAAACTTAAGCAATAATGTTCTTTGTTAAATCCTAAGATCTTGTCTAAGTGTCCAACTTCAATCTTCAATACAAAGCAACCTGCATATGTGTAGAAAATAAAAGAGTTTGTCAACAGCACATGTTAAGTGAGGTGATCACCAGAATTTGACACAACAAATATATATATGATAGATAAATGATAAATGTTAAATACGCAAACAAACATATGTGGTAATAATCAATCAAACCATAACAAACCATATACAAAACCAAGACTTGCTAGTGTGCCAATGAATCGTTGCCAAGCGAATCGGGTATTGATTACGATGACTAAAGTTGTCGGTTTACCTTTGCCAAGCGAATCGGGCTCTGGTTACTAAGACGGTCGTATGATCATACAAAAGATCACCCTATACAAGGGAATATGGTGGACCTCTCCGACAATAGTAGATTATACACATAAGCAAATAGCAATTAGCAAATAGCATTTAATTGATATACACACAATAATTATGTTTGCGAGTTTATGTATATATATATATATATGATAGAAAAATATGATAAGTACGCATATGTCCCCAAAACGTTTGAAAACAGTAGATAAAAAGGGGAATGATCAAACTCACTTTAGATTAATGACAAGCGGTTAATAAATGCGATTAAACGAGCTAACGAATAAGCGAGTCGTCCACTACACGTCAAAATGTTATAATTAATCAGAATCTGAATCTTTGATATATGATAATATAAACGAAAACGAACTCGTGGCCGCTAGAATCAATCCAAACGGACGTTTAGAACTCAAGTTATGTTATATTTAAGATTTAAGCGAGCTGGTACTGACCAGAATCCGAAAAGCCAAAGTCAAACTGCAGCTCTTAGTCTTCAAGTAAACGAGCAAAAATGAGCAAGAAAATGTCGGTTGAGAGTAGATGACGGCTGAGAATGCTTAGTTGCAGTAAATTTTAGGGTTTGGAGTTATGATGTGCTTATATAGGGGTTAAATCAACTTGTTGAACAAGAAATGGGTCGATTTTGGTAACTGAATCACACAATTAAGAACGAAATTGGGTCTTTAAATCATCGATATATTAACCAAATTACTGAATATGAACCTAGACATCATTACAAACTAAATACAATAACTTGTGGCACAATTTAGGGTTGGTTGAGGAAAGATTTAGCATTAAACGATGATCACGAATTAATTTGGCTGATCTGTTGACATCTCCGCGCTGCGCTAAGTTTGGGGCTCGATCCTTCGCGCCGGACGAAGGTTTAGCTTCCCCATACTTTCAACTTTTGACAGTTTTAGTCCCTGTAGTTCCAAAAACACATTTTTAAGCCATTTTAAGTGATTTTAAGATTTTCTAAGGGCTATTTGGAACAAATGAAAGTTAAGGAATTATAAATTAAGATAAAAATAATTATTTCAATAATAATTGCATAACTTTGTTAATAAGAAAGATCTTAATAATGTTCGTAACCCGATAAACGAATACAAATATGATACGGAAAACCCGAAATGTTGCATTGCATTTGTTGTAGACGGAATCATTCCCGCGGTACTCATATCGACCCATTGTAGCAAAGAACTTAATGCGTGTTTCTTCCCAAAACTCCGGGGAATGTTTACCATCACCTTCGATACATATAAAAGCTTAGTATTAGTAAACAAAAAAATAAAGCATGGAAAACATATAAATATTTTTATATTATACCTTGAATCAAGTCTTCGGATGAGTTGGTCCACGCAGATGCTAATGCCATTTCCTCGCCCGCTTCCCACATTTGTCTTTCGCCCTTTTCAGTTGTTTGAAACTCACCGGGTTCTTTTTTCTATGACTTCTTTTTTATAGCGGACTTGCGTTTCGGGTACTTGTGTTTCAGGTATTTGGGTGTCCGGTATTTGGGTTTGGGGTACTTGCGAAGATGTATACGGAATTGGCGATCGAAAGAACATATCGATGTTAAACGGTTGCATGGGTGGAGGAATCATCGGTCGTTGTTAGTTTGCATAGAACGGGTTGTTAAGGTCGATGTTATTTGCGAGCAAACCAGCCCACCACATTGTTGGGTCATAGTTTATGGTTTATGCTTTGTTGGGTTGGGCTTTTGATTGTAAGCCGAGATCTGTTGATCTCGGTGGGCTTTTGGGTAGTATTGGGCTTAGTTGGCAGAATATATATAGAACATATGTTAACAGTTAGGGTTGTTCGTCCTTTGCAACTCAACCGTGTAAGTGATTAAGGGCTTAAGCACCCGACGTATAATATACGTGTGTTTTGAAGTCTCTTTATTGTGTTCTTCTATTTAGTTTTACGTGAGATATTGTGCTTTGTATAGAATCGGCTTGAGATTAGTTTCCACCTAATCTTCAAGTATACTGATATCACATTGAAATATCCGTCGTGGGACTTACAATTGGTATCAGAGCCTATAGACCTTTTCTAGGTTCGGTTATCGGCTGAATTCAGAATAGATTTTGGTATATCTTGCATTTAATTTGAATCCCATCTTTCTCGGGATTTAGTTAAATACTCAAGATTTACCATATCTTTGTCTATTCTTAGTTCTCGGGTTGAATTTGAAGTTTTCGGGAAACTCTCAAGGTTCACGGTCTGCATTCAAGGTTTTCGGGGGAATTCTCAAGTTCTCTGGCCGAATTTGTAGTTCTCGGGTTCAATTCGTCGTTCTTGGTCAATTTTCTGAGTTCTCGGCAGAATTTTGTAGTTTTTGGCCATTACATCAAGTTTTCGGTTAAGAACGTTATGGATCATTCAGATGCTATTATGTCCTCAAATGCCACTCTTCATCAAGATCTTGATTCCATCATGGGGACGACCACTCGTGTACCCAGACTATTGAAATCTGAAGGTTTTGCTAAATGGAAATTTAGATTTGAGAAATACTTGAAGGCGAAAGATGCAAAATTATGGAGGAGCATAGTTAGAGGTACACAAGTCATTACCTATCAAAGGGATAGGTCTGAAGAAATGGAAGAAAAGCCAGTGGCCATGTATTCAGATGCTGATTATGATGCGGTCGAGCTGGATGAGAAGGCTTTGGCCACCCTAACTATGGCTCTTTCTCCTGACATTGCCCTGGGTTTTAGAGAATTAAACGTCTGCCAAAGCCCTCTGGGAGGCCCTAATTGAGATATTTGAGGGAAGCGAGGACATGAGGAGAAGTAGGCAAGATCTTCTAAGACGACAATTTAACATGTTCAATCATGTGCTAGGAGAATCTTTGGAGAAACAGCTTCACCGGTTCATCTCGTTGATCACGGAGATTAGGTCTGCAAATATAAATCTCACATCTGCCGAGATCAACAACAAGCTGGTTAACTCACTGCCTCATAGCTAGGACTTGAATGTGGCTGCCATTAAAAAGACCAAGGATCTGTCCAGATTAACTCTGGCGGAGGTTATGGCAATTATCAAGGCTTGTGACATGGATGACAAGCAACGTGCCAATAATCATGCTAGCACTTACAACACTGCAGGTCATGGCACTCCGGCTAATAATGCACTGGTCTCTCAAGAAAACTTCTTGCTATTCAAGAGTTAGCCAGCTCAACCACAGCAGCCTCAACAGATCTTCTCCATGTTTAGATCTTCACAAAGTCAATCCATTCCTCATTATACACCAGCTACTCCTGCTTTCTTTCCGCAACAAACTGCTGCACCAAAATCACAAGCCTCTATGGCCACCTCTAGCCAGTCTCACACTCAAATTCCCATTATTTCAAAGGAGACTCAAGAGAACATAGCCCTAATGACAGGTTTTATGAACTGCTATAATGCTTTTCTTGCTGGAGACTTGGTGCAACTCGTGGTAGCTGCTGAGCTGGATCAGATACATCCTGACGATGTGGAGGAGATGGATATTTCATGGCAAATAGCCATGGTTGTTTTCAGGGCCAAGAAATTCACCAAAAGGACAGACAGTGTCACACCCCAACCTAAGGCGGAAATGCTGGGGCGTGATCCGATTGCTCACAGCTCGAAGATACTATCATAAATATAAATGACAATATCTAATTAATTATTTACAAATATTACACACGTTATCCAAATATACAAAACAATTCAAATAAACAAATATGAGTTCATATAACGATTATCTTGATTATATCCTAAGGTCTTATCTATGTTTCCAACTTCAATCTTCAGGCAACCTGCATATGCGTAGAAAATGGAGTTTTTGTCAACAAATATGTTGAGTGAGTTTACCACCAAGTTTTGACACCAAAATAATGTTAATATGATAAATAAGCAAAGAGTAATAAATGCGGTAATGAAATCAAACCATAAGCAAATAAGTTGTCGATTAAACCATTGCCAAGCGAATCGGGCGCCGGTAAATCAACTATAAGCAAATAAGAATAAGACCATTGCCAGGCGAATCAGGCGGTGGTCAATAAGAATGAGAACCCTCTCCAAGGGGATATGTCAAGCGAATCAATACAATAACACATAAGCACATAACAAGTAAATTTGATTAATCACACACAATTACACGTTTGCTATTTTGATATGTATGTATGTATAGATATGTTTATATAGTATTATATACGCATATGTCCCCAAAACGTTTATGAAAATCGAGTAAAATAGGGGAATGATAAAACTCACCTTAGATGGAAGGCAAGTGAATATAATTAAGAATAAACGAGTAAACGGATAAGCGAGTCGTCCAACACGCGTCAAACGAGATAACTAATCAGAACCTGAAACTTTGTGATATGAAACTATAAATAAAAACGAACTTAATGCCACCGGAATCAATCCAAACGGATGAGTAGAACTCTAGTTATGTTAAATTAAACGTTTAAGCGAGCTGGTACTGACCAGAATCCGAACAGCGAGTCGGAAGTCGGGTTTTGGTCAGTAGCCTTAAAATCACGTTATGAGAATAAAAGTCTTCTGGACCGAACGTAGAATCCGATCAGAAGTATGAGAAAACGGATAGTCAAACTTGTTGACTATTTTGCCCTTTAACAAGTTTTAAACGAATTGACCAGTCAATACCCTTCAACCACCGAAATTGATTGAAGGCTATTGACTAGGGAATGTGTATGAACGATTCTACAATTTACAACTTACCCAGAAAGTGAAAGGATTGACGAGAAACGGAAGTCAAAGATCCTAAAGCAAGCAAAGTCAACGAACAAGTCTTGAATCTTTAACGAAGATGCAAAAACCGAAGGGTTTACGAGCTGAGTAGAAGTTAGGACGGCTGGAGGATGTTCTTTAGGGTTTGATTAAGGTTTACAGCAGATGGTTATGTCTTGTTTATATATGAATAGCTAAAACGAACCAAATATGGGATTTTTGGCCCGTTTAAGCAAGTATATGCGATTTAAGGAAAGAATCTTCGATTTATTCCTAAAGATCTGGTCTTGGACAAGGGAAAACGAATTAGGAGTTGTATTTTAGTTATAGTATGTTTACTTGGTCCTTAATTCTCTCTAATATACCTAAAATAAGCGATTTAATACCTTAAACGAGCTAGAAAACAAACTAGAGCATAAATGATCTGACCAGTGTTGTGGAGGCGGCGCGCGAATGGGGTGGGGGGTCTCCCTGAGCGGCGCTCCAGACCCCATGGGTGGAGTTTCATTTTGTACACAATTAGTCCCTATAGTTTGCTAAATGATCATTAATTGAACTTGTTATGTTTATATATAGGAAATAAATGGTATATTAACTTTAAGGGCTTAAAGTGAATTATTAGAAACTTAAATATTCATAATTACTTGATTTTTAATGATAATAAATATCTAAAAATGTTTCGTTCGTAAATGAATACGGATTTGAAAAATCTGAAATGTTACAGGCAAGAACAATTGGAATGTGACGGTAAATCAAAAAGTGGGTTTTAACAAGAGTTCTCTAAGGTGCTACAACTGTCATGAGCCGGGTCATTTTGCTCGTGAATGTACAAACCCGGCTAAAGAAGGAAATAGAGAGAGAGAGCAATGGTCCCTGTAAATGGTGGAAGAGAAGATAATGTGACTAGTTCGAGTACGGGTGAGCGGGGTTTGGTGGTTCAGAACTTCTCCTGGGAGGATCAGATGGCAGCACTGAATTTGAGTAATGAAGTTGCCAATTTTTATAAGATGGATGCTGATGAAGAGGAGAATGAAGCTGAGGAGCAGGTGATGGATCTTCAACATGCTTTCATGGCTTTCACCTCCACCAAAAAAAGTGAGGTAAGTTCTGTACTCTGTTCTCAATCGTGCATTGATAAGGTAGGCCTGTATAAAATACATAATAGCAATCTAATGAGAGAAATTGAAAATACTAAATATGAAAACTCAACACTAAAGAAACTAGATAAATAAACTAGAGGCACAAAAACAAGATATCTCTAAACTTCAATCATATTTTAGCATAAAGTGTTGTCACCATCTAGATGCTAAAAATAAAATAGCTGAACTAACTGCCGAGTTAGAAGCATCTAGACTAGAGATAGTCAAATTGACAAATAAATTTGATAATGCTGAATTTAATTTTAGAAAATTCGATGTCTCTAGTGCTGTTGTTGAGTCAATGATAGAGAAACAGTTAAAATGGAAAGAACATAAAGGTGTAGGTCTAGGCTATAAAATGGTACCACCCCGTATAATAATAACTACATAAGGCTTCCTTTTACCAAGGAAGAGGAAGAAAAGGAGAAAAGTATGTAGGATGGTAAGCCAACTGCAACTGGTAAGGTTGATACAGATTCGGCAACTGAATCAACCTCAGGGGTGAACGATTCTAATGTGTCTAGTTCGTGTGCAGATGAAGTCATAATTGAGGACTTGACTGAGGAAGATGATGAATCACCCGTTGACTCAGCTGTTTCTTTAAATTTTCCTGTTTTGTCTGTTTTGAATAACAATGCTACTAATGTGTGTGTGGGCTCTGTTTTCAAGAGAAAAAACAATCGTTTGGTTTCTTTTTCTAGAACTTCAGAAAGCAGTGATCTGTCTTTAAATAAAACTGGTGAACTTAAAAACAAAAATAAATATTTGTCACCTAAGTTTGTGAAGGAAAAAGGATCTTGTGATTTTAAATGTGAAGTTCCTAATGATAAATCCAGAAATGGAAAAACAAGCTCACACAACAGAGCGAGACCGGGAATCGGCCACAATGATTTTTATGTTAAAAAACAAACTTGTTTCAACTGTGGCATTCTCGATCACATTGCAAGAAACTGTTCTCGTCTCCCGTACATTCCATATTATAGACACAATCAGAGAACCATGTCTCATAATGCTTACGAAAGTTTTCATTCAAATAATTCAAGGCATTATGAAACAAGGCACTCTAAAGGCAATGGGAGAAGAGTCAAGGCTGACAGGTCAAGTTTTCATCAGACCAAGCCCATTGTGACCCAGAAGTGGAAAGAAAACACGGTCTCGGTTCCTAGACCAAAGTGGGTGTATGAGCCGAGAAAATTAAACAGGTTAAAGTCAAACGTGTGTTCTATCTGCAGACCAGAGACCAAGTCAACCACCTGTATAAATCAAAAGGTTTTAAAGCCAAAATACATGTGGTTGCCAAAGTCCCCGGTAATAAAGTCCATATCATTGCATAATTCCATGTTTGATAACAATGATGATATGACATAGCAGCCCGTAACACATCTAACTAAGTCAGGCATACCTAGAACTACTATGGACTGGGTATCCAAAACTAACTAATCTCGCACATTATGTGGGAACAGCTATGGAAGAATATTATCAGACCATGGTTTGTTGATAGTGGCTGTTCCAGGCACATGACAGGAGACATCTCTTAGTTGCACGACATTCAAATTTTTAATGGAGAGTATGCTTCCTTTACGGGAGGAGAAAAGGGAAAGATTACACAGAAGGGTGTAAGAGACTGTTGTTCTCAGGTTATCTGGACACAACATCAATTGCTGGATTACGGTTTCAAATTTCTTGACACTCCTATTTTCTGTGATAATGATGCTGCCACTGCCATTGGTAAATACCCGGTCCAACACTCTAAAACCAAGCACATAGATATTAAAATTCATTTCATTCGTGACTGTTACGACCGGAAGCTAATTCATCTTGAACAGGTCCATACTGATCATAATGTGGTGGACCTATTTACGAAACCGGTCGGTACAGCCAGATTCAATGTGCTTCTATGGTTTCTTAAGATATCACGTTTTGAAGACTGAGTATTTTTTAGGTTAAATTTGTACATAAATATTTTTTAAGGTTAAGTTTGTATAAATTTAGGGGAAGAAAAACACAAAAATACAAAAAGAGTATGTGTGCGTGCTTAATTTAAAAACAAATCTGCTTTGTTTTGTTGCTTAAAATTACGTCGGTTACTCAAGTTCAACGGACATATCTCATATGTTTGGTCCCGTAATCAACTCTTGTATCACGGGATAGCCATTAACCTTAGAACTAAAAGTGACTGGGGCAACTGAACTTAAAAAATCTATTTTGATTCCTTCACTGAAAATTATGTCGGTCTCCTAGGTTTGAGGGACATATACTCCTATATGCTTGGTCCTATCGTCTACTTGTAGACACATGGGATAGCCATTTACCTGAAAACTGATGGATACTGAGGTGATTGAATTTAAAATTTTCTTTCATGGTTATCATCTGGGAAGTGATATTTATATTCAGCAAATGTTTACTAGAAGCTTAAAAATATATTCAAATGAAAATTGATCCAACCTTTGAGAAATGATAGATAAATTGATTATGTGTGCCTAACTTGTGAAGTTGTTAAGCTAAAAAGGCTTTTGATTAGTCATTGATGTGTATGGTAGCTTTCCATGATTAGTAAAAGTTTAAAGTGATATAAACTAAATCTGCTAAACTTATTGTGGAGACTCATTTTGAAGATGTCTGCATGTCCCTAGATACATCTCTCCGAATGATAGGCAGAAAATCAATTACCCAGTCATGCACGAGCCCGTTGGTGTCTTGATCGCAAAAAAAAACGTTAAACTTGTATATGTGTGTGTATATATATATATATGAAAACTGTTACAAGCTAATTTTTGTTTTAAAAAGCTAAAAGGGGCATCAAGGAACTATAGGGGTGGGGCATACAAATAAGTCCTCAACACCATGAATGTAAGGCATGTAAGTCCGGATGGCATGTAAGTCCAACGTTCAACCTTAAAGCTTAAATTTTTTTTGTAAATAAAGAAATTCTTTTGATCAAGCATTAGAGAGTTGGAGTCAAATTGGGGTGATCTGGAGAAAGCCAAATAAGCTTTGAGAAGAGATAGGGGGCAACAGAGGTCCATAAGTGATGTTCATATAAGTCTTATGCCTAATTGAACCTAAGCATATCACTGGCGCGATGAAAGTCATGCTAAGTTCTAATTACCTGCCATCAACCTTTTCACTATGTCATAATAATGCTGAAAATGAATCATTGTGAAAGTATCCTAATCAATATGATCTCATGTTCGGATCTTTTCTTAGAAAGTCCGGTTATTTTCAAATTGCTGAAATTTGATCCCAAATATATGCTAATTTTCTGAAGGTTATTTACTTTATTTTATTTTTTATTTTTATTTTAATTTTTGTTTTTACCCCATATTTACTCGTGTCGAAACAGATATCTTTAAGAAATCAAATTTTTATCGGGTTCATTCCTCAAAATTGAGTGGGCCAGCCTTTTAGCCCAACGGGTGTCTTGGTTCTCGACCTGGTTAGATTAGCCCAGAGTGTTCTCTTTTGGCCCATCTGGACACCCGGCCCAGACGATTATGTATCAGAAGATTATGAGGCGGTTTTTGGTTAAGATAATTTTAAAATCTACAAATCTCTTAACTCTCTCGCTTTCAAATATCGAAATTCAACTTGCTCGATCATCTTTCATACATCCTTTCCATCAAACATCAAAGGTAATTAGCCCTAACTGAATTGATTTTCTTAATTAAAGTTGCGAAGACATTGGGGAAATCTTGAATCGGTTGAAGTGGGTGATAATGCTTGTTTAGACATTTTGCATTGAGCGATTAGAAGTAATCAATGGCGTTAAGAGATTTATGAATTTGCAGGTTGTTCTTCAATGGCGTTTAGTGTGTTTGTGAAGATGAAGATGGTGAATTCAAGGGTTTCTCGGTGATGGTTGACCGTATTCCTTGGTCAAACTATAGATCCCTTCATTCACATGTGTTCTCGGTCAAATCCTAACCGAGAACTTGTTGGAGCACCTGAGAAGTCGTTGTTCTCGGTGTCTTAAAATCTTTGGAACGAAAACGCAACCGAATGTTCCTATTCTGGACCGAAAACGCCTACCAACGTGTTCTGAACACAAGTTACATGTGTTTTACTCTATGTATCACTAATTTGACTTGTTTGGTGCAGTTATGGCTGATCAAGCGCCTTTGAAGTGGATTGACTCTCATGACGTGGCTGGATGCTTGACTGATCCTCCATTAGGACACAAGGAGTTCAAGTCGATGATCGTGGGTCTGAACACGTGCAGAATCTCTCATGCTTTGCGGGAAAATCCTGTTATTTGTAAGAAGATGGTGAATGACTTTTGGAAGACTGCTTCTATCAATCCAAGGGGTGCCGGAGGCTTAGCTGTAATTGAAGCTAATATTCAGAAACGGCCTGTTGTTATTTCTGAGTCTATTATTCGTGAGGTACTGTTATTCGGAGATCAAACTCACTATCCCACTAAGTTTCCAGCTGATGATGTGGCAGTGGTTGTCAGAAGAATGAACTATGAAGGAAATTATCCACCTACCATGAAGAAGCTCTTTCATCCGTATTGGAGATTTCTGATTCACACCTTTTCGTGTGTCTCGGGACGTAAAGGAGGTACCGATGAGATAAGCCTTACTCAGATATCAGTCGTCGCTGCTCTAATCATGGATTGGGATTACAATTATTCCAAGTTTGTTTTCGATGAAATGATAAGCAATCTGCAAGGAAAGAAGAAAGACATGTTCTTGATGTACCCGAGGTTTCTGCAAATGATTTTTGACTCTCATTATCCTGATCTGATTAAATCAGTGGAAACAATTGATATGAAGGCGTTGGGACCAACAACCTTCGGGTTAATGAAACAGTCAAGGAAAGGAACAAAGGTAGTTTATCACGGAATTCATCCGTTGGTAAAATTTGGAAAATTTGTTGAGATTAAGGAGAATCTGAGAAACGGGTGTTGCTATTGCTAAGGAACATTTGGTTCCTGTTCAAAGGCATGTCACTACCTTTGAGGTATTATCCGATGATGATGATGATTTTGATATCACTCTGTCACAACAGCCCGTGCCTACTACTGAACAACTCAAGGAGTTTGAAGCATTCAAGAAACAGCTTCAGTTGACTGCACTGAAACCTCCTCGGTTAGTCACGGTAACACAAGAAGAATATGAGGGTGAAGACGAACCAGCCACCGATCTCATTCCACGTAAAAGGAGAAAGAAAGATTTGAGACCTGGCGTGTTGGTTGCTGAAATAACATCAACTGCACCTTCAACTATCACTAAGCCTGAATATGGTGAAGCTCACGTTGCTCAAGATCCAACTGCTCAAGAACCAATCATGGAAGAAATTACTGGTATGTTAGATTTTGAAACTAATGTCTATTCCCGCACTGAACCATTGGGATCATCCAGTCCGATTGGTGAAGGAAGCTCAAGTGTAGCCGATAAAGTAACACACATTTTGGCCATGCAAGAAAAGTTTCTTCAAGATAGGGGCAAGGGTATTGCTCTAGAAGCTGATCCGGTTGACATTCGTGCCTTATAGAAAAGAGTTTTTGAACTTGAACAAGACTCAGCTGTAAATGATGTTCGCATTAAAGAACTAGAAGAAAGCCACATTTATAAAGATTCAAAGATTCTAGAACTTCAAGCCAACATGGGTGGTCTTACTACGATGTATCTAGATCTCCAGCAAAAGCTGATTAAGAAATTTGGAGATGAATTTAGAAGCTCGGCAGTTATTGAACATGATAAACGTCCGGCTTCAAACATTAACTCTTCTGCTGGTATGGAGAAATACTTGTCTGATCCACTAAAAATAGATGAACAAAAGGAAAGACTAATGAAGAAGAGGATGCTTATTAGGAAGAATTCAAATTAGCATGTGGTGTCATCTGATCATCCTGAAAAGTTTGTTGTGAACCTGCAAAAGGGTTTCTCAGATAAATACGGTGACCGATCTGGAGTTCTCTCATGGGGTTATGATGTGGATAAAAGAATGTGGTGGGTTAAACGAAAGTCTGGCAGCACCGAGTACTATGATAAAATGAAAAGGTTTGGGTCTTGGACGAAGGTAGATTTGATTGATTTATCTCATGCTGCATTTCATAATCCAAAAAACGATCCAAAGGCGAACAATTTTCATACTTTCTTGATTTCTCAAGTGGAACGTGGTTTTCCAGATACGACTACAGCCGAATCTTTTCTTAAGAAGGCTAAGGGTGTTCGTGACCCTCACACTAATAAGACCATGGTAAATGTTATGTGGCCACCGACAGACAAAGTTAAATCAATTCCGATCACCAAGAGGTTTCCTGAGGGAGCTCTTGATGAAATGAAGTTTTGGACATATGATGGTGTGACGGCTACAGTTATTATCAGATTGAACAAGAGTCAATATCGTCTTTTTTATCCTAAAGATTTATTGAAGTTTGGAGAGAAGGATCTCAAGACTCTTAGAAATATTCAGATAATTGCTGAGCCGTTGTACGAACCAGCAGCTAAAGAATACACTGGCATGATAGGAGCAATTATTCGTGAAGGTTTGTGGGCAAGTGCTCTTGACGCGGCAGATGCAGATATCCTTGAGCATGAATAAAGCAATAAACCAAGGGGGAGATTGTTGGGTCATAGTTTATGGTTTATACTTTGTTGGGTTGGGCTTTTGATTGTAAGCCGAGATCTGTTGATCTTGGTGGGCTTTTGGGTAGTATTGGGCTTAGTTGGCAGAATATATATAGAACATATGTTAACAGTTTAGGGTTGTTCATCCTTTGCAACTCAACCATGTAGTGATTAAGGGCTTAAGCACCCGACGTATACTATACGTGTGTTTTGAAGTCTCTTTATTGTGTTCTTCTATTTGGTTTTACGTGAGATATTGTGCTTTGTATAAAATCGGCTTGAGATTAGTTTCCGCCTAATCTTCAAGGATACTGATATCACATTGAAAGATCCGTCGTGGGACTTACACACATACAACTCGGATTCCACGGGTTTGGGTTTGGGTTTGGGTTTGGGTTCGGGTTCGGGTTTGAGCTCGAGCTCGTGTTCGGGTTTGGGTTCGAGTTAGCATTCATGGCTGCGAAAGTTTCAAAGGTTTAGAGCAAAAGGTGTGAAAATGGTTATAATTTTTTGTGAAAATGAAGTTGTTTGAGTAAAATTGGAAAAATGGTTTAAATTTATAGAGAAATGGTTAATATATATATATATATATATATATATATATATATATATATAGGATCCAATACAATAATCCTTTATCGTACATCACGTACACGACACTTCGAACCGTTGATTTTCAGAAACCCAAAATCACAATTACACTCATTTGTCCGTCCCTCTCCCTCAATCCGTCTCCACCACCACTCGCCGACATCAGCACACCTCCTTCATCATCACCACTTCAATTGAATCGAACTGAAATACACCATTTGCAGAACTTTAAATATGTTCCAAATTTGTTCATATAATGAAATCGATGGTCGATTGATGATTTCTTGATGATTACAAGATTATATGAAGTGATTTTTGCGTTTACTTTCATGTTACACATAGTTTAATTTCAGATCTGAGCTTTTGAACGTTTAAAGGTTTGTCTAGAACGTTTAATTTCATATTAGGTTCAGAACTTCTAAACTTTTTTGTTCTAAACGTTTAACTTGAACATTTAAAGGTGTTCGTTTTTGGTCAGAACCTTTAACTTGAACGTTTAAAAGTGTTTGTTTTTTGTTGGAACGTTTAACTTGAACGTTTAATTGTGTTCGTTTTTTGTCAGAACGTTTAACTTGAATGTATAAAGGTGTTCGTTTTTAGTCAGAACGTTTAACTTGAACGTTTAAATGTGTTTGTTTTTGGTCAGAACGTTTAAATGTGTTCGTTTTTGGTCAGAACGTTTAACCTAAATGTTTAAAGGTGTTCGTTTTTTGTCAGAATGTTTAACTTGAATGTAAATGTGCTTGTTTTTGGGTCCGAACATTTTTAGTGTCTTAAATTTTGTTTAGAACGTTTAAACGTGATACTTTGAACCATAATCAAAGCTCAATTGAGTATAGTATTCTGCAATTTCATAATCGATTAATGAAACTAAATCCTTCTACACATCAATTTGATTGATTAAATCTTCACTTTTTTGTTTTAATCAATTTTGAAGATTCTTGATGTTCAACGGTGTTTCATTTTGATTTTGGCTTTTGACTTTTGAAATTTCATACTTTAAGCTCTGCTTAGGGTTTATAAATTGGATGAGATAGAGCGATGAGTTCAGAATTTGGATCAGAATGGATTTGTAATCGACGATTTTGATCATAAACTAGTTTGGGTTATTTACGAAACTACCACAGCGTGTGTTTTAATACAACGCTCTGGAAGGTCGCGGAAGTAATGTACGACAAGATATTATTGTGCATTAACCCACCCCTATATATATATATATATAGGGGAAGCATAAAATGAAAACTCATTTGAGTTGTGAAAACTCTTGAAACACATTCTCAACCATGCATCGCCTCTTTCTCGTTCTCGCTCGGGAGCCAAAACGAACACGCCTGCTACCTACTTTACTGGACCTTCGACCAGGCATTCTACCTTTGTCTGTTTTGCTATTTTTTTAACATTTTTTACTAATTTTTATATATGTTTTAAAGAGAGAGAAAAAGTTATATTTACTTTTATATTTTTTATTAACTTTAATTGTGGACCACAAGTTTCAAATTTTAATTGAAAGTATGTGGTTGAGAATGGGTTTATAGAGGTTTCACAACTCAAGTGGGTTTTTATTTAACTTTACCCTATATATATATATATATATATATATATATATATATATATATACAAACACACACACTAGAATTTAATCCCCGTATTACGTGGTTCTTTTATATTATTCGTCTTTAATATTTATATATGTATATTTGGCTTTTAATTTTATTTATTGTAAGAAAGTTAATGACTGATATACTTGAGGTTTGATGATTAAATGGTTTCACAAATAAATGATATGTTATATTTCGATTTAAAAGTTATCTGGGTTTGGTGATACCCATTACCCGTTTATTTTCTTTATTATAAAATTTTCTTAATTATAAATAATATCTTTTTAAATAGGATATTAATTTTTAGTATATCCCTATTTTATAGGATTTTCATATAAAATATTTGATAAAATTAATTTTTAATCTTACGACCCAACGCTTTGTTTTTAGTAGAATTGGTTTTGCTATTCAAAAAGGGGTTGCGGCGCAACTTGTTGCCCGTTTGCCTGCCACTTTATTGTAATCGTTTTTATTTTAATGAGAAAACCATCTACCTAATTTTTAATATAATGAGATATTATAACCCGTTTAAAAGCTATCTGGGTTTGGTGAGACATTTACCCCGTGAATTCGGGTCAAATACGTGAGAAGCCTTCATTTACAAATAAAGCAATATGATGGCTTGAGAGAATGGTTGTTTTGCATTTTTTGTTTTTTAATATTTATTTTTTGGATTTTAATTTTCTTTATTGTAAGAAAGTTAATAATATACTTAGGGTTTGATGATGAAAGGGTTTTATAAATAAATGATATGTTATAATCCGTTTAAAAGCTATCTGGATTTGGTGACCCATGACCCGCTTATGTTTTTTACTCTAAAATTGTTTATTAATTATAAATAATATCTTTTTTTTTTAATTGGTATATCCCTATTTTATAGGATTTTTATATCAAATAATTGGTAAGATTAATTTTTAATTTAATGAGATGTTATAACCCGTTTAAGAGCTATTTGGTTTTGGTAAGACCCATACCCATGAATTTGGGCTAAATCAATGAAAGACCTCCATTTAAAAATCAAGCAATCTGGTGGCTTCCATAAAAGGAGGGAGCGACCACATCGCGACACGTAGGATTTTATGGGTTTCGTTTATATATATATATATATATATATATATAGGGTAAGGATCCTAAAAGAACCATTGGCAAATTGAGAACTTTGAGAACCATTTTGGACCACTAAAAAAACCCTCTAAAAAAATATTAAAAAAATTATAAAACAAACAAAACCGAAAATTTTAAAAAAGTAAAAAAACCAAAATTCTTATATTTCATTCCGTTTTCATTAAAAAAAAGAAAAAACCGAAATTTTTTTTTCTTTTTAATTCGTATTATACCTATACACATATGTATACTTTCATTTAATCTCTAGTTACGTAATATACACATATGTATATTATCATTTACCTTAAATTATACATATGTGTATGGGAAAAAACATGTGTGTACATATTATACATATATGTATAATAAAAAAACCGATTTTTTTTCTTTTTAATTCGTATTATACCTATACACATATGTATACTTTCATTTAATCTCTAGTTATGTAATGTACACATATGTACATTATCATTTACCTTAAATTATACATATGTGTATAGGAATAAAATCATGTGTGTACATATATGTATATGAATAATTTAGCTAAACCGATAATTTTTTTTTACCTATTTTTTTTAGAAACCGGGATGATAAATAAGAACTTTGGTTTTTTTACTTTTTTTATTTTTGTGTTTTGTTTTGTTTATGATTTTTTTTTATTTTTAGGTTTTTTTGTGGTCCAAAATGGTTCTCATAGTTCTCAATTCTCAAAAAGTTCTCACATGATCTTGATCCTATATATATATATATATATATATATATATATATATATATATGATGGATCTTGTGAGAAGTGATATTATAGTGAGTAGTGCGAGAAGAGAATCTGAACCATTGATTGTGTTTAATCAATGGTAAACAAAAGAAATGGCAAATTCGTAAATATAAATACATGTTTATGACATATTTTTAATTAAAAATTGTGCATATGTCTTTTTTGATGTAGCTCTTATTAAGCTTGACATTAATACATTTAATGGTTTCATTTTTTATGCTTAATCAATGGTCATAGTGCCATATACAATTTTTACTATTTTATTTTTTTCATTAAGCTAGACATTAATGTATGTGAAATTTTATAATCGTAGATTATTAACATGTTCCGCTATTTATTATATGTAGTTTAATATATAAAAAAAGAGTTTATTTTGTACTGTTTAAGTGGTATTTAACGGTTTCGTTTTTTTATGCCTAATCAATGGTCATAGTGTCATATATAATTTTTATTATTTTATTTCTTTCATTAAGCTATACATTACTGTATGTGAGAATTTTATAATTATAGGTTATTAACATGATTTGCTATTTATTATACGTAGTTTAATATAAAAAAAAGAGTTTAATTTGTACCGTGTAAGTGGTATTTTGAATTGTTTATGTGTAAACTTTATTGTGTGTAGTTTCATATATGTACTGTAGAGGTGGTATTTCGAATTGTGTACGTGTAAATTTTGTCGTGCGTAAGTTCATATGTGTACTGTGTAGGTGGTATTTCGAACTTTGTACGTGTAAATTTTATAACATGTAGGATTATTTATGTGTTATGTAGGTTCATATATGGGCTGTGAAGATGACATTTCGAATTGTGTATTCGTAATTTTTATCTTATGTAGGTTTATATATACTGTGTAAGTGGTATTTTAAATTATGTATGTGTAAATTTTAGCGTGTGTAGGTTCATATATGTACTGGGTATATGGTATCTCGAATTATATACGTGTAAATTTTATTGTGTGTAGGATCATTTTATGTAATATGTAGGTGGGTTTACGAATTCGGTATCAAGTTGAAAATATTTCTAGATTTGGTTAAATTTGAAATATTATAACGAACGAATTAATCATAGATTAAAAAAAACAATTTAAAACAGAACGTAGTTTGTTACCTGGTTATACTTAAACAAAAATAAATCCATACTAACAAAAGGACATCTAATGGTATAAATAAATTGTAACTTACAAATCATAAAGTCTAGATATTAATGCTTTAGACTTTTATTTAGGGATAGATTAAAAAAAATTAAATGATAAATTGTTTTAATATACCTATACTACCCTTTTATATATTTATTTATGTTTTCTCAAATTTTCATTAATTACAATAAATGCATTACATTTTTCGTCATTGATTAATAATCTAATGGTTGATATTACTTCTCGCACTTCTCGCTGTAAGAAACACTTCTGGAATGAACTTAATCATATATATATATAACGACCACTTTTTTGACGGTTGGGTTCCCCCTCCTTCGACGCCTAATATTCCCCTCCACCGCGATTGTAGAGTGGAGTCTAATGATAAGAGATGTGCCTTTTATGACGGTCATTACTCTTATTATCCACACATAATAAAGTAGTAGTATTACTGACATTTTTAAGGTATGAGATAACAAATATTTTTTTCGATCTTTGTAGTTCTTCACAACTACGAAAAATCCAACCATAGCACCACTTGGCACCAGCATGGTGACCGGAGCAGTGACAAAAACTGGATTGGAATTTGACCTGAGAGTCAAAATGGGCCAAAAGGGTAATATTTTGTATGGGTTGAAAAAGGGAAGCTTGGGTTCACCTAAAACTCAAAACGGGACAAAAGGGTGACTTTTGTTCGGGTCAAAACAAAATCAATCAAAGTCAACTTTCAGTCAAACCATTTCTCAAATGAGAGTGAGACCAACTCGATTCAATGGCAGCCAAATTGTTATGCTTCTTGGCCACACTATCAACATGAAGATGTATTTTTATATTTTTAAAAACCTTTTTCATGTTCATAATTATCTAATAGGTATAAACAGTGGTATTTCATGTTCAGTAGAAATATCCGTGTATTTTTATTTGTGTTGTGTGATTTGAATACAAAATTATATAATATATTGTTCCCTCTGTATGTAACTTAACTGCTGTTTTGTTTAATATCCACCATCGGATCAAGCTGAGAAGAAATCTGGACCGTAATAAGTCCTTGAAAACCTTCTAGAAGGGGAGTTTGAGAACGGTTGTTTGTTTCCTTGAATTTCTTCCCTCGTCTTCTCCAACACCGATGCTTGGGGAGCCATGGAGGATAAAGAAGGGTGAAAGATCATTCCAAATCGAATATGCATCCCCCCATTTTCCGATTCCGGCAACCCAAAATGGAGCAGGTGACGTTTCTATTCTATGTTTATAACTCTTTCATTATTGATTAGCCTTTTCTGAATCTCCCTAGCTAACTCCTTTCTCCAATTTAGATTACATTTAAACCCTAATTTTTGTGTAGAAATTTCAAGGTCGGTTTTTCAAATACAGAAATTTAAAGGTTCAATTTTTTAGCTCTCGGTATTTACAAAGGCATTAACATCATCTTCGTATGTTATGTTGTATACAGTATATACCAATTTCCTTTGCTTCAATTCCTCTTTTATATATATTTGTTTTATATGGACAAACGACTTACAATTACTTGAAGTTGAAACTCAGTTATGTGTATTTTTTTTTGGTTTTCAGTTCTTAAGTTATGTTTTTATAAGTTGTTAATTGCTCACATTTTGGGGTTTTGCTTCTTCAGTTGGTTTTTGTTAGTTTGGTGTGAGTTGTGTAAAGTGAATTGGTGGTCTTCTGGAAAATGGCATATTAGAAAATTATTCAACATCAAAATAAAGATTTTTTTGTTTATTTTGCAAGACATAGTCCCAGGTTGTGACAAAGCGAATCACTTTCTTTATGTCTTTGTTAATTACTTATTTATTGATTTATAAAAGATAGGATTATTTTTAACCAACTATCATCACAATAACATATGATCTGACAATTTCGTGTGCGATGATTGCAAACGTAGGTAATTGGAAAGGCTCTCATGTTTGATAAAATTATTACTTATGTCCGCTCGGTGGTCACTACATAATCAAGTTGAGGTATATATTTATTTCGGCTTCTATAGTATTTGCTATTTTAGTTATGTAAAATAAACTTAGTTTGCTAAATAATTAATAAACTAATTTTCAGCTTCTTTTCATAAAGCTTGCCACTGCATATCACATGTAATTTATTTTTGGAGTGGATTTGTATATCGCGTGAAAACACTATGTTCTGGGAATCATTAATCAAAATTGTAAATTGTTAACCTGTGGTGCAATGTATGAAATGATCAACCAAAGATAATTTTGATATTAACAATATAAGGGTATAAATACAAGAAAATGAAAACAGTTACAAGCTATAAATCAGCTGCATTAAAGACCAAATAAACCTATTCAAAACTATTCAAAAATAGGATCATAAGTTATAAATTGTGGATTTGAAATAATTTGAATAATTTCTTAGGAGGGATATTATTATTGCTAATATTCCCCCGCAAGATGGACGATCTTGAGATAAGTCCAATCTTGGATAGAAGATTTCGGTAGCGGTCTTTTAGAAGAGGCTTGGTTAGAGCATCCGCTAGTTGATCATCACCTTTGATGTGGGTAACCCGTATAGAGCCTTCTTGTACTTTTTCATGAACAAAGTGGAAATCCATTGCCAGATGTTTCATTCGTGAATGAAAACTGGGTTTGCGGAGTATTGAGTAGCACTTAGATTATCACAAAAATGGTATGAGTGACCGTGGATTTAAAGCCAAGTTCATGCAATAGATTGATGATCCATTGTACTTCATTTGTTGTTGAGGTGGGTTGTTGTTTTGAGCTCCAAGCTACCGAGTTTGATCCAAGATAAACAATATAACATGTGGTACTCCTATAAGTTTGTTTGTCACCACCCCAATCAGCATCGGTGAAGGCGTGAAGCTGTAATGGGGAGTCATGTCGGATAAGAAGGCCATGGTGGATTGTACCATGTAGATATCATAGTAACCGTTTTAGGGAAACCCAATGCATGTCGGTAGGGTTATGCATATATTGTGATAGTTTGTTTACGGTGTCGGAAACATCGGGTCTGGTTAATGCCAAAATATTGTAGTGCCCCCACAAATGAACTGTAATCAGTAGGTGTAGGTAGAGGGGTGCCGTCGGTGGCGGTTAAATGGACCGAGGTTGACATAGGTGTGGATTCCGGCTTACATTCACTCATGTTGGCCTTATGGAGAATATCATGGATGTATTTAGATTGGGAAATAAATAAACCATTAGATTGGTGAATCACTTCAACACCAAGGAAGTAAGAGAGAGTGCCTAAATCCTTCAAAGAGAAAGGATTGACAAGAGTTGAGATAAAGGAGTTGATGAGGGAAGAATTAGGACCTGTAATGATGATATCATCGACATAGACTAGAATATAGATTGGATGAGTAGATGAGTGATTGATAAATAGAGAAGGGTCAGAAATGGTAGGTTTGAATTTATTTGAGAGAATGAAGGATTTGTGTTCGTCATACCAAGCACAAGAAGCTTGACGAAGGCCATAAATGGCTTTATGAAGTTTACAAACGTGATTTGGAAATGATGGATTAACAAATCCGGGAGGTTGGGACATGTAGATGGGATGGATGAGTGTTCCTTGTAAAAAGGCATTATTGATATCTAATTGGCGTAGGCACCAATTATGGGAAGTGGCTAGGGAAAGGATAAGACGGAGCGAAGCCGGTTTAACAACCGGACTAAAAGTTTCTTTGTAGTCAAGACCGGGACGTTGATTGAAACCTTTTGCAACAAGACGTGCTTTAAGGCGATCAACAGACCCATCAGATTTGAATTTGGTGCGGTAAACCCATTTGCAACCAATTATATTAGGCACGGAATCTGGAGAAACAAGAGACCAAGTATTATTACGAAAAAGGGCATCATGTTCGTCTTCCATGGCTTTGCGCCATTGAGGTTGTTTTAGTGCTTGAGTAATGGTAGTAGGTTCTGGAAAGGGTTGAGAGTGAGAGTAAAAAAGATATATTGGGTTTGGATTTCTTGTTTTTCTGGTGGGTTTAGAGGATAGGTGGTCTATAGTTTGAGAGTTTGTTTGGGTGGTGCTGGGTGTAGAGGTGGGTGGTGGTGGTTGGGACCGGTTGATTTGGGCCTGATTATGCTGAGTGGTGTTGGGTTGAGTCAGTGGTAATGGGCTGGGTTGGTGCTGATCGGGCTGTGTAGAAGAGTTGGTGTTATATGATTGGACCTGTTGGTATTTAGAGAAGGCAGGTTGTGTAGGATTATTGTGTTGGGTGGATTCGCGAGTGTAAGTTTCAATTGGAGGAGCTGTGGTGTCGGTGGTTGAATGAGAATGGGGTGGAGAACTGGGGAAGTAATTGTGTATGAAGCCAAGAATCGGGTACTGGAGTTGGTTGTGTGTCGGTTTGGGTTAGAGTGGTGTATGGCAATTCGATTTCAACAAAGTGTACGTGTCGGGAAGTATAGATTTTGTTGGTTAGAGGATTAAGAAGACGATAAGCACTTTGAGAGGAAGAGTAGCCAATGAAGATGCAAGGAATGGATCTTGTGTGAAGTTTATGTGGTGAATATTGTCGTAACCAAGGGTAGGCTAGACATCCAAAATTTTTTAGTTTGTCATAGTTGGGAATTTTTTTTAAATAGGCAATAATAAGTAGAGTTGGGAGACGATTTATGAGATAGGTGGCGTAATGTAAGCAAAGGGCCAAAATATTAATGGGATTTTGGCATGAGAGAGTAAGGCAAGACCCGTTTCAACTATATGACGATGGCGTCTTTCAGCGTAGCCATTATGTTCGGGTGTATGTGGTGGAGATCTTAAGTGAGAAATGCCACAAGAAGCAAGATGAGAAGCGAATTTGATGTATTCTCCTCCGTTGTCGGAGAATAGTTGTTTAATTTTTAATTGAAAGTAGTTTTCAACAAGACGTTGAAATCTAATGAAAGTGGTGAGGGAATCGGATTTGTGCTTTAACGGATAAATCCAATTATATTTAGAAAAATGATCTACAAATATAATATAGTATTTAAAGCCGTCAAAAGATGTTATGGGAGATGTCCAAACATCCGAAAAAATCAATTGTAATGGTTGGGTAGATGAAAGAGATGAAACATGGAACGAAAGCTTGTGACTTTTATTAATGCAACAGTCATTGCAATTATCTTTTGAGTTTTTAATAGAAGGAACAGTGGATGCTAAAAATTGTAAAACTTGAGAATATGGATGTCCAAGACGATGATGCCATGAACTGGACTTATTTTGTTGGATATGAAAAACAGATGGTGGTGATATAGAACGAAGTTTGTAACATTCGTTACTTTTCAAACCCGAAAACCCAACCCACTTTAAATTTTCGGTTTTGTTTAGATATATATATTTATATATATCTCGAGTTCGTTTGATGTATTTTACGTGTCATTCATTATTTTTATTTGGGTTTGTATTTGTAATCGTTAAACCGACCTATTTCGCCACTTCATTATATTCGCGGTTAACGTACATCGTTAATATAATACGCACGTGGATTTATGTTTATCATTCGTTTGTTTTCTTGTTCATTTTGTTCAAATAATGAAGCCACAGGATTTAAAGTTTTACGTTTAAACAATACACAAAATACACAAGTATAATATAACAAACATTATCCAAGTAGTTAAACCATTACCCCATCTTTTATCACGTTTCTAAGTTAAGAGACCAAGTTTGCAAATATATCTTCTATTATTGATTTAATAATAACATGAAACTTGAAGGTTTTTAATGTAACTTTTAATTAAATTATGTTTTTAAAAACCTCTTGGAAATACAGGGACGTGAAGTGTAAAATTCATTTAAATTATATTAATATAATAAATATCATGCCCAGCCCTCCGTCACCCCCCCCCCCTGTTCCACGACTTTCCGGCACCGGTCGTCCGGCGACGACTCCGGCCACCATAATTATTCCCCTAAAACTCATGTTTGACCCTTTTTATTCGTGTAACGACTTTAGACCACGATAATAAACTTAAACTAACATGTTAATTATATTTTAACGACCAAATTTCGTCAAAGAAATCCCGTTATCACCGCCGAAATTTTTGGCCAAAATCAATTAAGGAAATTAACAACTCTACGCTCCGTTAACTGGTATAAATAGAATCCAGACTCTCATCTCAACTCGCTCAAACCATTCTTTTCCCTCTAATTACTTTCTAACCCACCGTAACTTAAATTGATCGTCAATGGCGTTCCGGTAACCTTCTGTTCACCGTCAAAATGTGTCAGTTTCAGGTACATGTTATATGTTTTTTAACCGTTCTTACCAGTAAAATGAAACCCCCAACCTAATTTAATCAAATAAAGAACGGATTAAAGGATTGGAAATTTAGGGCTCTAAGAGGAAGATGATGATGAACTGGAGTTGTTATATTTAAAGTTCTGTTCTCATATCTTACCAAAATAACAACCTAGTCCGCTTGGTTACCATCTATGTGTATGAGCCAGAGGACCCGGGTCATAGCATGGTTTTGAACATTATTTTTTTTTAGTCTCATCTTTGTTATATTAAATCAAAGTAATCATTTTAACCAAATAAAAACCATTGTTAAATCAAATAAAGTCTTTATAAGTAAATAAATAAAATTTTAAATTAAGTTTATCAATTTTCATCCAAAAACCAAACTTTCTCATTTTTGTAAAGTTCGTAAAACTTCGATTAATATATTGTTCATTTTTTTTTCATTTATAATATGCTAACATGATTATCGCAAGATAAAACTATATCAATAAAACCGGTGCTTCGTAAATTTAATAAAATTCTCATATTAATAATTATTAGTTCAAATAATATTTAAATTAGTTCGTTACCCTTTTTATATCGTTAAACTCTTTTGTTTAAAGTCGTTAAACATATAATTCTTAATGGTCCCGTAACATAAGTTTTTGTTTGAGATATAAAAATTACCAAATCAAAATTCGTATGTTGTAGTAACGTAACTCTCGTATTAGTTTTTAAAGTTAAAATATTAAAATAATTCAAATCATTAGATTTCCGTTAAGCTTAAATTAGTATTATAAAATACCTCTTGTTAATTACCTTTTTGTTAACTTAATAACCTTTTTCAAAACAATATTATGTTATAATGCCAAAAATGCCTTAAATATTAAAATAATGCAATACTCTTAAAACCAAATCAATAATCAACTTTACTAATCCCGCTAGTTTGATTTTAAATATTCGTATTTATTTTATTTATAGTTCGAGAAGTCCAATCGTTTCGGATTCTTTAAAGTACTTTCGGTTGCTTCGGTTTCATTATTGTGCCTACGGTTTATATTTCAAGTTTGTCGTCGATTTCGAGGTGAGTTTCTCACCACCCCTTTTTAAACGTTTTCATATTTTGGGGTAACATATGTATCTTATAAAACTTCAAGTATTTATTATTGCGATTACAAACTACAGTTCACTATATGGACTTGTGTGTTACTTGATTATTTGCTCGAATTTACTTGCACGTTGTAGCCTCAATAAGTATGATTATACGCCCCCCTTTGCACTCAGGTCCATTTGTATCGAGTGGAAAATGGCCTCATTATCCGAGTACGTTGGTTGTTACCAACTGGAAAGGACCTTACTTGCGCGATTACCCGAGTACGTTGGTTGATGTAACATCCGTATTTCGAGAATTTATAAATAATGGAAAGTTTTATTATTATCGGTGTGTCGTTAGTTTGGTTGTGTGTGTGTTTGTATTTGGATAAGATTGGAATGGAGGTGGATGGTGGGGCCCATGGCTCCCTATATAAGGCCATTCCCCATCCTTTCACCATTTCTTTACACAACACACATACTAGAAAACACACACTCTCTCTCTGGCAATTCGGATTCGGATCCAAGCAAAAGGAAGGAAGAATCTTGGGTGTAAACACCATAAAACAACAAGAAACACCACCAAGCTCCACGGATCTGTCCAAATCCGAACCCGAGACCAGCAAAAGGTGAGTTTTGGTTTTAAAGGTTAAGTTTTAGGTCGGATTCGACATGCAAACCGATAAAAGGATAGATCGGGGTATATGATGGAAGAAAAACATGAACTTGATAAGTTATAACCCCACGAGGATGTTATATGGTAAAAATGTGATGTTCGGAGCCTTATAAAACGCAAGTATACAAAGTTGGTGCAACCCAAAACCCTTAAAAAGAGTAAAATCGGGTCATAAGGAAGAGTCACGAAGTAAAATGGCCATTAAATGGTAAAAACGAAGAAAAAGAAGAATTTTGCATCGCATAAGCCATGCGAAGCGAAAAAGGCTATTTCGCATCGCATGACCATGCGAAGCGAAAAAGGTAATTTCGCATCGCACAGTTTCATGCGAAGCGAAACGGTTCCATGCGAAGCGAAACGGTTGCATGCGAAGCGAATCGGTTTCATGCGAAGCGAAACAGTTTCATGCGAAGCGAAATTCCATGCATGCGAAGCGAAATTCTTTCATGCGAAATTTTATAAAATTCATTTTCTGATGCATTTTTGTTAAAGGACTGTTAATGAAAATAAAATTTTCTGCCGCCCCTAGACCCCTCTACCAGGGGCGCTGCCCCCGGACCCCGTTAGTTGAGGGTGTCATTGACTTAGATGTAAGAAGTAGTAGTAATGGATATTTGACACTCGTAATGCGTTATACAGTTAGCCGTGCACAGCTAAAGAAGGGCATTACTATTAATGGCGAGAGAAACCGACTTCAGGTGAGTTTCTAGCCCCTTTATCCGTTATGTTTTTGGGGCTGTGTGCATACTCCTTTGTGATAGTTGTTAATACACTTAACTTAAGTGGTAAGTGTATGATATGTGTATGATATATGTATGACTAAGTATTGAATGTTATTATGGAATGTTTATACAAATGAATATGTACATATACGTATATACATGACCAGGAGATATGTAAAGTATGCATGAATGAAAATGAATGTATGATCGAGTGACGTGACGGGTATGGTTATTGGAGACAAAGGGACCAGACCCTAATAATATCTGAGACAGAAGGGACTAGACCCTAATAATATCTGAGACAGAAGGGACCAGACCCTAATAATATCTGTGATGGTAGAGATAGAATAGCCTATGGTAAATCACAAGGCCTTATGAAGGAAAGTATGTAAGCGCGTGTGCATGTATATAAAGTTTGTATGAAAGAAGTAAGAGTAAATAAGGTATGAATACGTATCTTCGGATGCGTATGAGTAAGGATATGAATGTATTGTATGTTAAATGATTAACTAGAACTCACTCAGAGTAGCTGACTTTTAGTATGCACGCAGGCAAATAGATTGAGGCAGCTAGCTTGAGGAGGGACACATGGCATGGACAAAAGAGATTGGCATCTACGAAGAAGTGTCAAGATTGTTTTAATTAATCACGATTTGTATGTTAAGACAAGAATGAATGTTTTGTAATGTGATGTATGAAGTTTTAAATTATTCCGTGAAAGTTTTAATTAACTCTGATTTTAGAACTGTGTTTATGAGTAAATCCAACACCAAAGTAAGGTTACCGGGAACGGGGCCTTACAGTTGATACCAACTGGAAAGGACTTTACTTGCTCGTTTATCACTTGTCCATGAATTGTATGATTTTTACGTATTATATCAAACTGTGGGAATCTCACCAGCTATGTTCATAGCTGACTTTATTTTATACATATGTTACAGGTGTAAAGATACGAGGATGAAAGTTGGAAGACACATAGCATGCCTATAGGATATCCAAAGAACAACTTATCATTTATTTAATTATTGTTTCAACTTGTATTATTTGATAAACTTGTGTTACATGATGATTTAAATGAAATAATGTTATTATGGTCACCAAATAGTGTCACGTGTGTTTGAGCAATCTGTACGTCACACTCAGGCGTTTCCACTTTAGCCGGGGTATTACAAAGTTCATAGATACCACGGGTAGCCGTTCCCTGGAGTAAAATTTGATTAGAGCAGGAGTCCTTGATAAGAAAGTTAGAAGAAAAAAATTGAAATAATATGTTATTATCAATACATAATTGTGAAATAGAGATAATGTTTTTGGATATGGAAGGAACGCAAAGGACATTAGTTAAGATAACAGAAGTATTATGAAAATTAATCCTTAAAGAACCAACATGAGTGATAGTTAGGGAAGAACCATCACTGATGACAAGTTCATCGGTACCATTGTAAGGTGTATGAAGTGAGAGTATGTTTAAGTCATTAGTGATGTGGTGAGACGCACCACTATCGAAAAGCCATGTAGGGTTGGATGAAGTTGTTGAAACTTCCAACATGTGAGCTTGTGGTTTTGCCGATCCACGTCATGGAAGTGGTGGGAGTGTAACTTGAGGGAATTGTTTCTTGAATACATAACATGATGTCAAGGAGTGTCCTTGTTTGAAACAAAATTGACACTTCCCTAAATAAGGACGAGTATGTGCTAGATTTATGTTGTGACATTGTTTTGGGCAGTTTTGGGTGTGAGCTGCAAAGGGCGAATGTGTTCTCATGTATGTGGGAAGATGAGAGGGGAAAGTGAGAGGAAGTTGAGAGATGGTGGACGAGTCACTTTTGCTTTGTGTTGACATTTTGAAGGTGTATTCAGAAAATTAGAATTTTAGAACTGGGCAGCGAAGTAGGGTGGCTGGAAAACCAGAACGGGCCAGAGATATTATAATGTTGCAGGAATTATAAGTGCAGAAGTGAAGACCTGGCTGATACCATATGAAATGATCAACCAAAGATAATTTTGATATTAACAATAGAAGGGTATAAATACAAGAAAATGAAAGCAGTTACAAGCTACAAATCAGCTGTATTAAAGACCAAATAAACCTATTCAAAACTATTCAAAAATAGGATCATAAGTTACAGATTGTGGATTTGAAATAATTTGAATTATTTCTTTGGAAGGATATTATTATTGCTAATACAATGAACAAGAAGAATTGCAGGGATAAACTGATGATAGTGTTTTTTGCATTTCATGAGCAGCAATCCAAGGGCAATGACTTTTCTAAGTAGCATTCAGTAATTGCCACTAGTGTTGTTGAGTTATATGTGTAAACTATGCATAGAAACATAAAAAATTATGGTTGTGTTTAATAACTTGCAACCTTGTAGGATTAAGATATTAAAATTTATAGAATATAATTCATGCATCCTGCTACATGCTATTAAAACTTAATTTTTTTTTGTTTTAAAATTATGGGATAAGGGAGACATGCATCCTGCTCTTTGGGGTTCTAAGAAAATAGTTTTGAGTACAAATGACTGAATGATAATAGTGATATGTGTAGTAGGTAAGTTCATATGCATGCTTTGTTTTTGTTTTTTCACAATAAGTTCATTTATGTTATATTTGAACTTTTAATGCGGCAAGATGTATGCAGCAGACATGAATGAATACTATGCAAGACATGGTGGTTGGAATGGTTTGTTAGTGTGGTCTAACTTTTCTTGTACTCATTACTTAATTGAGTTGTACAATGATTTTAGACAAATATTTTTCGTTTAGAATGCAATAAAAGAAACTTACACCATTATGACACTAAAACATCCCGTTCATTGGACGGGTATAAAACTAGTTCTTATTGTAACGCATCCTCTGAAAATAATTTCAGTTAGAAATTATCGATCTTCATTTACTGGGAAATTTGTCCGAAAAAGAAAGTTTATATTTTTGGACAAATTTTCCGATTACAAGTATCTGTTAAACCAATTGTTCAGTTATGTGAATGCATACTCATTTTATTGCTAAATCATTGTTTAATTTTAATTTAGTTACATGACAATGATATTAAAGTGTGTTTTGATAATATCATTGTTTTGTTTTGATAAGTATTATGTTGATGAATCGATTATGCAATTGAAAACAAGTCTAAAAGCAGAGTGACCTCACCGTCTATTTTGCCTGCATAATGTAAAAACAAAAAAAATAATTATTAGAGGTGACAAATACAAACCTGTTATGATATTAGCTCTAATTATAACAAGATTATTGAAATGATAATTGAACTTTATTATATCTGAGAGACAAGAGAGTGAAGAGATATATGTGAATTGTTAGTTCTACCAGGATGATTAACTTCGTTACAAATACATTCTATTTATAAGGCAAAAACTACTGTGCAAAAAGTAAATTACCGACAATATAAACTATTGATGAACATTTCAATAGTTTGACAATTGTGAATAAAACGTGTGAATAAAGGTGTTTGACAATTGTGTCATCCACCTTTTCGTCAATAATTCATAACACTCCCCCTTGGATGACACCATTTCAAAACGTCGGGGTCTTGAAGTACTGCCTCATTAAAAACCTTGCTAAAGAAAAAACCCAATGGGGAAAAAACTTTAGCTAAGGGAAAAAGAGTGCAGTATATAGCTCCCCCTCAAATTACAGGTCGTTACATTGTTCGTACATGGCGCATGCCAATATCATGAACATGTTTCCTGAATGTTGCTGTGGGAAGTGCTTTTGTGAAAAGATCAGCTGAGTTGTTGCTGGACTGGACATATCTCATTTCAACCTGATTGTCTTTAATAAGGTCTCGAGTATACTCAAAGTATCTTGGTGGTATATGCTTTGTTCTGTCACTTTTGATATACCCTTCCTTCATTTGCGAGACACAAGCTGCATTATCTTCATAGATAGGAGTTGGAATTCGATCTTTCTCTAGTCCACAAGAAATCAATATGTGTCGTGACATAGATCTTAACCATACACATTCTCTTGAAGCTTCATGCAATGCAATGACTTCAGCATGATTTGAAGATGTTGCAATGAGTGTTTGTTTCTGAGAACGCCATGAAATCGCAGTTCCTCCATTCTTAAATATGTATCCAGTTTGAGATTTTGCTTTATGGGGATCAGATAAATAACCTGCATCTGCATAACCAACTAACCCTTCTTTTGAATCGTTAGGATAAAATAAACCTAAATCAGCAGTTCCTTTTAGATACCGAAAAATATGTTTAATGCCATTCCAATGTCTTTTAGTAGGGGATGAACTGAATCTTGCCAATAAGTTAACTGCAAAAGAAATGTCAGGTCTTGTACAGTTAGTAAGATACATAAGTGCTCCAATTGCACTGAGGTATGGTACTTCGGGACCAAGAATCTCTTCATTATCTTCGCAAGGACGAAATGGATCATTGTCAACATTGAGTGATCTAACAACCATCGGTGTGCTTAAAGGATTTGCTTTGTCCATATTGAAACGTTTTAAGAGTTTCTCAGTATAAGTTGACTGATGCACAAGTATCCCATTATGCATATGCTCAATTTGTAAACCAAGACAATATTTGGTTTTTCCAAGATCTTTCATTTCAAATTCTTTTCTTTAAAAGAGCAATTGCTTCATTAATTTCCTTTTGTGTCCCAATTAAATTTAGATCGTCAACATACACAGCTATGATCACATATCCTGATGTTGTCTTCTTGATGAAGACACATGGACAAATAAGATTATTTGTGTATCCTTTGCTTATCAAATAATCACTCAAACGATTGTACCACATCCTTCCAGATTGTTTCAGTCCATACAAGTATCTTTGTAATTTGATGGAATACATTTCCTTAGGCTTTGAGCTTATTGCATCGGGGAGTTTAAATCCTTCGGGAATTTTCATATAGATGTCACTATCTAGTGATCCATACAAGTAAGCTGTGACAACATCCATAAGGCGCATCTCTAAATTTTTAGAGACTGCTAAGCTGATTAAATATCTAAACGTAATAGCATCCATGACAGGAGAATACGTTTCTTCATAGTCAATTCCTGGCCTCTGAGAAAAACCTTGAGCTACAAGTCTTGCTTTATATCTTGTAACTTCATTTTTCTCATTTCGTTTTCTCACAAAAACCCATTTATATCCTACAGGTTTCATTGACTTTGGTGTAATGACAATAGGTCCAAAAACCTTTCGATTGTTTAGTGAGTTTAATTCAGCTTGCATAGTATCTTTCCATTTGTTCCAATCTTGTCGATTTTTACAATCATCTACAGATTTTGGTTCAGGGTCATCATTTTCTTCCATGATATCGCTTGCCACAGAATAAGAAAATATATCATCAATATTTTCCATTTCATCTCGATCCCACATTATATGTGATTTACCATAGTTTATTGACAATTCTTTATTGGAATCATTTATTTCTTCCTGAGGAAATGTTATATCATTTATTCTTTCCTGAGGGAAGGTTTTGTCAATCATTCCTTCCTTAGGGTCAGTATCCTTCTCAGAACCCTTTCTTTTTCGAGGATTTTTATCATTTGAACCGATTGGCCTTCCACGTTTTAAACGTTTTTGAGATTCATGAGGCGCATTATTATGGTTTTGCTTGCTTGGAATCTCAACTCGAGCTGGAGCATTAGCAGCTGGTATATGAGATTTAGTGACCCTGTTTATATCAGTAAATGCATCAGGTAACTGATTTACAATTTCTTGTAGATGTATTATTTTTTGAACCTCTGTCTCACTTTGTTTTGATCTTGGGTCTAGGTGTAACAATGATGGCACACACCATGATATATCTCTTTCTTGCTTTTTCATTTCTCCCCCTAATGCTGGGAACATTGTCTCGTTAAAATGACAATCAGCAAAACGTGTTGTAAATACATCACCTGTTAAAGGTTCAAGGTATCTTATGATGGAAGATGTTTCATATCCAACATATATTCCCAACCTTCTTTGGGGACCCATTTTTGTGCGTTGTGGTGGTGCAATAGGAACATACACAGCACAACCAAAAATTCTAAGATGAGAGATATTTGGCTCATTTCCAGAAACAAGTTGTGTGGGAGAGTATTTATGATTTGCACTTGGTCTCATGCGGATTAATGATCCAGCATGCATAATTGCATGACCCCAAATATAAACAGGGAGTTTTGTCCTCATTATTAATGGTCTAGCTATTAGCTGAAGGCGTTTGATCAACGACTCGGCTAAGCCATTTTGTGTGTGTACATGAGCAACAGGGTGTTCTACAACAATTCCCACAGACATGCAATAATCATCAAAAGCATGTGATGTAAATTCTCCCGCATTATCAAGCCTTACTCTTTTAATGGTATAATCCGGAAAATGTGCATGTAATTTGATAATTTGAGCAAGAAATTTTGCAAAAGCAACATTACGAGTCGATAATAAAGAGATATTAGACCATCTGCTGGATGCGTCTATTAAGACCATGAAGTATCTAAATGGTCCACATGGTGGATGAATTTGTCCACATATGTCACCTTGAATTCTTTCAAGAAACATTGGTGTTTCTTTATCGACTTTTAATGGCGAAGGCCTTGTAATTAATTTTCCAAGAGAACAAGATGTACATTGAGGCATTTTATCTATTTTATGGATCTTTTGACCTTTCTGTGGATGCCCATGTGTATTTTCAATGATCCTTTTCATCATTGTGGATCCTGGATGGCCTAATATGTCATGCCATAAGTTTATGATACCAGAATCGCAACAATTTTCTTTGACTGCCATATGTGCTTGAGGCACATTTATATATGTATAATGCAAACCAGAATGGAGCATTGGCAATTTTTCCAATATTTGATCTTTGCTTATGATATGCAAATATTTTTCATTACTAACAGTCCTTGACTGAGTATCATATCCATTATGATATATGTTTCTGAAACTCAACAAATTTCTTGTTGATTTTGGGGAAAATAAAGCATTTTCTATTTTGAGCTTTGTACCATTTGGTAATGCTAAATTAGCTTTTCCCACTCCTTCTATCAAGTTTGTAGGACCTGATATTGTATTGATGATCCCTTTTGTTGGTTTCAGTTCATAAAAATATTTTTTAAATCTAAGTATAGTATGCGTGGCTCCACTATCCGCTATACATATATCTTCTTCATTTGTTTGATCTTGTGCTCCGGTGATTTTCATTTTAAATCTTGAAAAATATTAAGAGAAAAAAAAATAAGTGTATAACGAAGACATATGATATTTTAATAAGAACTTTAATTGAAACACAAGTAGTACATGGAAGAGAAACTACATAATTAAAGATAATGAGAACACACTTAATAATTGCATCTAATTATAGTAGTCAAACAAATTTGTTTCAAAGTTCCATCCCAAAGTCTTCAACGCTCAGCTCAGCATTGATATTATTAAAGTTATCAACATGGTTCACTTCTTTCTCTTTTCCTTTTAGAGAGGCTTGGTACAGTTCACACAGATGTGGAGCTGTGCGACAAGCCTTTGCCCAGTGGTTTGTACTTCCACATCTAAAACATGAAGTGCCATTGTTTTCGGACCTACCAGCTTCATTCCATTTATTTTGGTGGTTGGAATTAGTATTGTGTGGGACATGATAATTATTGGCTCTCTGGTTACGACCACGACCACGGCCACGACCACGACCGTAAGAGTTATTGTTCCATTTGAATGGATGCTTACGATCATTAAAATGCCTTTTGTCAAAATGACCACGTCCACGGCCTCGTCCTCGACTTTGTTCCCATTTATGATCAGAATTTTTATGAGAACTTTTATGAGCAACATGTGCTTCTGGTATTGCTAATGAACCCGTGGGACGAGATTGATGATTTTTCATCAATAATTCATTATTTTTCTCGGCTACAAGGAGTAATGCATTTAGATCAGAGTATCTCTTAAAATTCTGCAAACGATAATGTGTTTGCAAGTTTATATTTGATGCATGAAACGTGGAGAAAGTTTTCTCTAACTTTTCTTCCTCTGTTACGGGATACCCACAAAATTCTAGCTTTGAACAAATTCGGTATAAAGCAGAGGTGTAATCATTTACCCTCTTAAAATCTTGGAACCTAAGACTGTTCCATTCATCTCTAGAAGTAGGAAGTAAAACTTCCTTTAGATGACCGAATCTGCTTTTCAAATCTTCCCATATCATATATGGGTTATCATAATTAAAATACTCATGCTGTAGCAATTCATCAATATGTTTATGGATGAAAACATCAGCTCTTGCTTTATCCTGGTCAGAGCAATCATTGTATTCTTGGATTGCGTCTAACACATCCATAGATTTTAAATGTCTTTTGACATTTGCTGTCCAAGACATATAATTTTCTCCAGAAATGTTGAGTGCTGGGAATTCGAATTTTGCTATATTTGACATTTTGTTGCTAAACATAATAGAGCGAATAATAAGATAAATATTAGAATCCATATATATCAATCAACAATGAGATACAATACATTGGTAGAGCTATAAACATATAAAAGAAAAAGAACATGCCGAACTCTTCAGATGGGAGATTAAAAATTAGAATGAGAAGTAGTATAAGCATTATAGTGACCAACATCAAAACCGGGTGAATCATTTTGAGAATTTTATCTTGGATAAATTTAATAAGAATAATGTTTGTTGTAAATGAAATGGGGTTAATGATTGGTTATTTATAGTGGAGGTTTATAACCCATTTATAACGGTTATATTACCGTTTATAACGGTAATATTACCGTTTGTGTGTGTGTGTGTATATATAATATATAATATTAATTATTTTAAAGTAAGATAATAAATAAGATATTAAATACAGTTTATTTTATAAAATATATATATAATTAGTATGCACAATAATAAGAATAGAATTGTTAGTGTAAATAAATCTAACTTCTAAAATAGTTATCAAATTTTTAATAACAATGTTTATACACATTATTGCTATTACTCAGTATATTAGTTAGTATATGTATATGCATAGATATATATCTAATGTACATAATTAAAGAAGTGTTTATGATGCTTATGTAGATACCTTTGTGTCTATTACCTTTATTGGTTAGGATATAAGCGGCTCGTGCTGATAACGTGTTATGATATTAGCTCTAATTATAACAAGATTATTGAAATGATAATTGAACTTTATTATATCTGAGAGACAAGAGAGTGAAGAGATATATGTGAATTGTTAGTTCTACCAGGATGATTAACTTCGTTACAAATACATTCTATTTATAAGACAAAAACTACTGTGCAAAAAGTAAATTACCGACAATATAAACTATTGATGAACATTTCAATAGTTTGACAATTGTGAATAAAACGTGTGAATAAAGGTGTTTGACAATTGTGTCATCCACCTTTTCGTCAATAATTCATAACAAAACCATCTACTTCTGAATGGGATTATGTTTTTATTCCTAAAGGCCAAAAACACGTGCGACGAAAAACATAGCTAAAATGAAACTGGATCAAACGGGTCAAAATCAGTCTTTTCTTGACACTGTGATTGACTGATTGTTTATTATAATTATTAGCATTAATTTTTATTTTTTTTTTGTTTTTTCATCAGCGAGACCTACAAGACTTGTTAAACAAGTTATAAACAAATTTATTTAATCGCGTGTTGCGGTGCGGGGGCCTATCGCGTGCAAAAAGGTGGTGGATATATATATATATATATATATATATATATATATATATATATATATATATATATATATATATATATATATATATATATATAGGGTAAAGTTAAAATAAAAACTCACTTGAGTTGTGAAAACTCTAGAAACCCATTCTCAACCACATGTTTTTAATTAAAGTTTAAAACTTGTGGTCCATAATTAAAGTTAATAAAAAATGTAAATATAAATATAATTTTTTCTCTCTTCTTAAAACATATATAAAAATTAGTAAAAAATGTTAAAAAATAGCAAAACAGTTTTTTTTAGTTTTTGATGTTTTGTATTAAATGTTACAACATATATTACGTGTGTAACAAAAAAAAACAAAAAAAAATGATGTTACATAGGGTTTTCACAGATTTTGACAACTCAAGTGGGTTTTCATTTTATACTTCCCCTATATATATATATAGGGGAAGGATCTTTTGAGAACCATGTTGAGTTTTAAGAACTTAAGAACTCCATTCTAGACCGCACATTTAATTAAATGGATTGGAATATGTGGTTGAGATTAAATCTGACAAAAAAGTCAAATTAGAAGAGAGAATAAAGATGCAAGTGGTTACACTAACTTTTACGTCCGTTACACATGTGTAAAAAGTCGACTCGGTGCGTAAAAAATTCTGTAATTTTTTTACGTATATGTAACCTACATATATTACGCATGTGTAAAAAAATCGAAAAATAAAATCGTTACACTGAGTTCTTTCGAGTTCTTAAACTCAAAGGGGTTCTCATTTGAAATTTTATATATAGGGGAGGGTTATCCTAAAAATAAATAGTTTCCTAGAAAGAATATGAATAAATCATAGCCATTGGATCATGTTAATCAATTATTGAGATTTAAAATTACCAAAAACCGACATATTTTTCAAGAATTACTCTTTCACCATTATAACCGATATAGTTTCCTAGAATTATTCTTTTACCATAATTTTTAATGCCAAATGTCAAAAATCTTATCATTCCTAGGAAACTCTTTATTCTTTTTTGAACCATTTTCTATATATATACTTGATTTTATCCCCCGTATTACGGGTGTTGTTTTATATTATTCGTTTTTAATATTTATATATGTATATTTGAATTTGAATTTTATTTATTGTAAGAAAGTTAATAATTAATATACTTGAGGTTTGATGATAAAATGGTTTCACAAATAAATAATATGTTATAATCCGGTTTAAAAGATATCTGGGTTTGTTGATACTCATTGCTCGTTTATTTTCTTTATTATAAAACTGTTTCTTGATTATAAATAATATCTTTTTTTTAATAAAATAAGATATTAATTTTTAGTATATCCCTATTTTATAGGATTTTCATATCAAATATTTGATGAGATTAATTTTTAATAGGTTTATTGGATTTTAATAATCCCTATTAACTAGTATTGACCGATAATAATCCCTATTCATTTTATTACCGCTGGCAGACCCAAATTTAAAAAAGTTGGCCCCCAATGGTCCCCTGTTAAAAATGACTTAACGGAGTTATACTTTTTTTCGAATTTCAAACTATTGTTTTAGGGCTTTTGTTCAGAAATAGGATGCGAGTCGATTGATGTAAAACTTAGCTCGAAATGGTGATCCAAACGACTTGATTTTTGTTAATTGTAAGTTTAAACAACCGAATTGAAGAATTGTTTCGTCGTTTTGGAGCACCGTTTCGAACGAAGCTTTACATCAATCGACTTGTATCCTCCTTCCGATCAAAAACTCTAAAACATTAGTTTAAAATTCAAAAAAAAAGTATAACGCCGTTAAGTCATTTTTAACGAGGAACCATTGGGGGCCAACTTTTTTAAATTTGGGACCACCAACGGTGATAAAATAAGTAGGGATTATTATCAGCCAATACCAGTCAATGGGGATTATTAAAATCCAATAAACCTTAATAGTGAGATGTTATAACCCGTTTAATAGCTATCTTGGTTTGGTGAGATCTTTACCCGTGAATTCGAATCAAATGCGTGAGAAGCCTTCATTTACAAATAAAGCAATCTGATGGCTTGAGAGAATGGTTGTTTTACATTTATCGTTTTTTAATATTTAGTTTTTGGATTTTAATTTTCTTTATTGTAAGAAAGTTAATAATATACTTAAGGTTTGTTGATGAAAGGGTTTCATAAATAAGTGATATGTTAAAACCCGTTTAAAAGCTATCTGGATTTAGTGACCCATAACCCGCTTATGTTTTTTACTATAAAATTGTTTATTAATTATAAATAATATCTTTTTCTTTTTAAATTGGATATTAAATTTTAGTATATCCCTATTTTATAGAATTTTCATATCAAATAATTGGTAAGATTAATTTTTAATTTAATGAGATGTTATAACCCGTTTAAGAGCTATTTGGTTTTTGTAAGACCCATACTCATGAATTTGGCTTAAATCAATGAGAGGTCTTCATTTAAAAATAAGCAACCTGATGACTTCCATAAAAGGGGGAGCGACCACATCGTGACACGTAGGAATTTAGGGGTTTCGTTTATATATATTATAGATGGTTGGTTTTTTAGTACGTGACACGATTAAAGTCTGAAACAAAACTACACAAATAAAATCACTTTATTCCAAATTTGACGGACAAAGCAAATAGCAAATGGCAAGTTTGACAAACAAAGCAAATACAAATGACATAACACCGGGTTTTGGAAACTATTGAAGAATGAAGACTACGCTTCCGTGAGTATGGAAAAATGAGTTGGCCTGCATGGTTGAATTTTGTGGTCAATAATTGAAACTTTCATCAATAGTATGTTTGATAAAATTTGTGGCTAAAATTTGATAATTTCATGAATATTAGATTTAGTTGAGAGGTTGAAATATGGTTTTTAATATATACATAATGTTTACAAATTATGTTTTGCTTTTTGTTAATTTTCATGTAGATACTTGAAATTGCATGACTTGAAGATCATGAACTTGGTCAAGAGGATCTGGTTACGTCATTACGTTTACCTTGGTATCCCTAGGAATGACATTCACATTGGGTTACATGGCGGCGGATATAGTGTAATAGGAGGGCTAGATTCATGTTATTATGGTATCCCTAAGAATGACATTCACATTGTTCTTGTCAAACCCGTTTCGTCTTAGATTATTCAATGCTCGGTTTGTCTCGCTTATCAACTTAGACGCTTCTAACAAGTCTTGATTTTTTTTTTTGAAGATGTTTTGATAGAGCATTTGTGAGGCCTAAAACATCATCTAACAAGTATATATAAAACATAAAACCAAGACTCTTAAAATACATAAGAATACTTTTCGCATTAGTTTGTTGTTGCACACTCTCCCCATCTTCTTTAATAAAAGCAAGTATCTCAACAACTTACGGAATAATTTTAACAAACTTACGATTGTTCTATATTGACAATTTATATAAACATTTATAATTTTAGTTAAAAGTTGAAGAATACCTAAATTGAGAAACCATAGGTCAAACGGTGAAATAGTATTCTTGGAGTGGTGGAGGTCACCTGGTCAGGTGACCGGAGGAGGAGAAGGGTAGGCCGATAGAGGGCAGCCCGCAACATCGTAGTGGTTTCTGGTCACGGTGGTGGCAGTTTTTGATTAATTGAGGACCGGCAATTTTGTTTTAAGTGCAACATATATTATTTTAAATGTTATTGAGTTTTATTGGTTTGGGCGTTACACCTTTGTTTGGGCTTTAGTTGGGTTGAATTTTTAAATTAGTTGGGCTTAAAACGCATAGGGTAGCGTTATTTTCTTTCAGGGGTAGCGTAACACGAAAATGACCTGAAATTTTTTTTATACTACCGACGAGAAGTTGAGGGATAACGGAGGCTACCCCTCCTACTACATCTGCCGCCATGTAACCCAATGTGAATGTCATTCCTAGAGATACCATAATACCTTACTCATTGAAAATGTATAAGATAGGAAATGGAAAAGATGCACGCTTATGAAAGCACGAGAATATGCCTTTTAACTCCATAATACTATTTTCTGCTCTAAATAATTTGTTTGGAACTTGGTTTTTTATTCCATCATAACCTTTCATAAAAAATAAAAAAGGTTTGTAGACCGTTGGTTCATGAATTTCTCAGGAATTGAAAATGGAATTCGAGTGTGTGAGTTAAAACGATAACTTTGTAATTTTAGTTTTTTAACATTTCAACTGTCTTTACAAATTAATTCAATTTATGCTTACAATTTTGAATGGAATTAATTCTATTCCTGCAAATTCCAATTAAGCATTCCGATTCCTTTCAAAACATTTCACATTTCATGAACTAAACGCCCTATGAGTTTTACATAAAAACCCCTATTTATTGTTGGTAATTTCGAAATCCAAGTCACAAGTTAGGTAAACTTGAAGGATTAGTATTGACAAGTCGGTCATAGTTGATATGTTTCCTAAATGCTTTGTAATTATAATTGGTAATGTGTTGACTAGCAAGCTAGATTAATCTTACTATTCTAATAAAAGAGTACCATGTTTTGCTATTTGTCATGCTCTCATGACTCCCCTTTTTCTAGCCCATATCCACTAAATAAATCAATTTAATTTAATTATGCATTTAATATATTAGCAATTATATTGTATTAACTTTTAAGATTGTAACTTATAAGTATCAAATTTGACTTAATAACTGATCAAAAGTCAAAGCAATACTAACAACTAAAACGGTTGATCTTTTAAAATAAAGTTTATCTGTTTTAATTAAAATCTAGATTTGTTCTGCTTGAAATTTTTTCTATGGGGATTTAACTTTTTAGAATTTTTTCTATTTAATTATTTTTCACTAATGCTTGGATTTCAACTTTAATTTTCAAAAGGGATGATTTTTTATTTTCGTCAATAGCTTATTGTTATCCTATCCTTGATTTACTAATTGCCTAAAAGAATGGTGAACCAACACCTATTCAATTGATATTTTAAACTCTCCATAGCCAATTAATACTTTTTAATGAATAATTATTTCCAATTTCAAATCAATATATTTTGATTTGTTTAGTCTTACTTAAATTTGTTTGTTCAATTCATTCAATAGCATCAAGAATCCGAATCAATTACTGTTGGTGCGTCCGTTGACACATTTAGCGTATAGGTATGCCACGTTTCATTTTAGGTTATTTTCCTTTATTATACAACAACAATAAATTATTAAACAACATTTGCTATTTACCGCTTCCTTTTTAAAATAGTAGTTGACACATTTGTTACTAGATGTGCGCAAACCGGTTTTCGGTTTAAACCCGAGCAGTTCGTTGAACGCCCGGTTCTTTACACTTTAAAGGCTTATATTTTATAAAGAAGCTTTGACAGATTGTTAATATCATCATCTATTTTTATAACCTTGAGAAACTGTCAACCAAAGTATTACCAAGAATCTTTTGCTTACCATATGCTACCAATAGATTTGAGTCTTCACGTACGTCAACCAGCACTTACGTCAATTGATATTATATGATCAGTGTTGGTATCTATGTATTGATACTGCCATTACGGCTGGAACTAATTACCATATATTGATTTCCAATTGATATTTCCTATTTTCCTTTACAATAAATTGATTTTCAAATTTCAACCGCGCATTACATGGAATGGTTAATGAGCTAATGGATATGATACATGAGCTATAAATTAGTTTTGAAGCTGACGTATATAGACAGACGGGTTTTAAACCGGGTTAAACCTGTTTTTGACTAACCGGTTCTAAAATATCTTTCTTATTGTAACATAAGCAATTGTTAATATCATTATTATAATTATAATCATATTTTTCTTTACAATAAATTGATTTTCAATGGGGCATTACATGGAATGGTTAATGAGCTATAAATGGATATGACATGCAAGCTATAAATTAGTTTTGAGCTACAAACGGGGTTTTAAACCGGATGAAACATGTTTTTGTCTAACCGGTTCCAAAATATCGGCTTCAAACCGGTTTTAGCTAAAAAAAAACTCCAAACCGGTCCTAACCCGGTGGTTTATAACTACATACCGGTTTTTGTAATATCGGGTTCAAACCGGTGTTCCTATTATGCTCCTTAGAAATCTTAAACAGAAAGAAGGCTTATATAACGGTACTCGACTACAAATTATATCTTTAGGTACTCGTGTAGTTGAAGCAAAAATTATTTATGGAACAAACATTGGAGATAGAGTTTTGATCCACAGATCACGACTGACTCCAACAGACAACAAAATAGCATATAAGTTTCAAAGACGACAGTTTCCCCTTGCAGTATGTTTTGCGATGACCATAAACAAAAGCCAAGGTCAATCATTATCTAGGGTTGGTTTGTACTTGAAAGAACCCGTGTTCTCACATGGACAGTTATATGTCGCCTTGTCAAGAGTTACAAGCAGGTGTGGGCTAAAGATTCTGATTCCTGAAAAACAAGGTAATCTGACCAATACAATCACAAATGTAGCGTACAAGGAAATTTTTTCTTATTTGTAAAATAGTTGCGTAATGTTTGTTTTGTAATTCCTGTAATTTCAATGTAATTTGTAATTGTATTAATAATATATGATAATTGTGTTATGTGTTGTTGATTGTATTTTGCTTAATGTTTAAATATTATAATTTTTATAATTCCCCGTGTAATACATAGGTCTCAAACTAGTTATTAATATGCATAAACTTAGTTATAGCTAGAAATAATTGAATACATGAGATGCAACTGAGTTAGGGTTAATAAAAAAATATGAGTTACATATAATTGGGTTTTTTAAGCTATATTTCCTCTATATAATATATTAAGAATTATTAAATATATGTTTTGAGTGTATTATGTTTTAATGAATTATATTAATTTATTCTTGATTTATTACCCTACACAAAGGGTCTTGTGTAAAATATGTTTTTTAAGTCCTTAAAATTTTGAAGAAATTTTACTTTTCCAATCAGTAAACCTTACTCCCAGATTGAATCTAAAATACAAATATACAATGATTAAGGTCCAAGCCCAAACATCTACCATTTTTTAATAAGCACCAGTTAGAAGATAAAGAATGATTGGGCCTTTTAACTCTTTTTCTTGTAAGCCCACATCCAACCAGCAGCTCCACTCCAAGCCCAAATGTCTTATATCAGCCCAACTCACCAATAGATTTTATGCAAGAAAAATAACAAATATTAAAAATAAAAATCTACCTATATTATTAAAGCAACATATTCTTTTCACATGTCATTTAACTAGATCCTCCACATAGGTGCCAAGTGCATAACTTTCTATTTTTACAATTTCCATTTAATGAATGATAAAATGAAAAATATATTGTTGGTGGAAATTGAACTCACTATCATAACTTTAAAATTTTTGTGACTTACCAACTCAACTAGGATGAATTGATGTCAACCTTCTCTTTTTCTTAATTGTTATAGATTCACAACCTTCCATTTTGATTTATTTTAAAATACAAATACAAAATATTCTTACTAATATATGTATTTTAGAAAAAAATTATTTATATCTTATAAATCCATAAGTTATGTTATTAAGTATATTATTAAATTTAAATTTTTTGTTTACGGGCTATATCCTAGTACAAACAATAAACTAAGTATATTAAGAATATGTTAAAAACTAAAATGTTACCTTTTAACAGGCTCATTAAGGTTTTTGTCCTTCTCTAGTGTTATAAGCATGAACCATGCTAATGTAATAACAGGCATGCTTCATAACGGGGATTCTAATACAATATCTCAAATTATTGTTGTGAACAACGATGATTTAGATGATGTGTTATAATACATAATTGGATTGGATATGAAGCTGAAATTGATGACGCTATAGGAGAAGATGAAACTTAAGATGTTTCACTTGTATTAAATTATTTTCCAAACAAAGAATTGATAATTTTACAAGTCTAAGTTTTTATGGACACTTCATTTCATTCACATTTCAAACTTACAAGCATCACAGTTGTTGAATAGAAAAAAGCAAAGTACAAGTTCGATATCAGGGGTTGCAAATATTTAATTTAGCATACCCTGCATAATTCTTGAACCGTTCCCAAACAATGAGGATGATACATCCTCGTCCCTTTAAGCGGAGAAAACAATTTGCAAACAAAAAAAACAAAGTGAAACGAAAAGAAAGTTCTTAAGCATAGTCTCCTGAGGCTGGAAGGGTATCATATGATCCAATGAAAACGTCACCAAATATGAGTCCAGCTAACCCACCACCAATCAATGGGCCGATCCAGTAAATCCAGTTTTGAGAGAAATCACCACTCACCACAGCAGGGCCAAATGATCTTGCTGGGTTCATTGATCCGCCACTAAAAGGACCAGCAGCCAAAATGTTGGCTCCAGCAATGAAACCAATCGCGATTGGTGCAATGGTTCCGAGTGAACCCTTTTTAGGGTCAACAGCTGTGGCGTAAACTGTGTAAACTAGAGCGAAAGTAATAATGATCTCCATCACCACTCCTTGAAGACCACTCATGCCATCTGCAACACCATGTGTTGGTACAGCCTGTCAAATACCAAATATATAATTAAGCAACAATCATATAATTTAAACCAAATGGTGTGTTTGCACAAATACTTTAAAAATAATCATCACACGTGTGGTGACTTTATACAATTGTGTGTGCAGAATAAACTTTGTGGTTTACACGTAAAAAAATAATAATAAGATGCATACCAAGCCACCGGTAACGAATTGGAGGAGAAAGCATGCAACAATGGAACCAAGGCATTGAGCAATCCAGTAAAAGAGACCGGTAATGATAGTGATATTACCACCAATAGCCAGTCCAAAAGTGACAGCAGGGTTCAGATGACCACCTGATATGTTCGCTGCCATCGAGACCCCAACAAACAATGCAAGTGCATGGGCTATTGCTATTGCAACTAGTCCAGCAGGGTTTAGTGCTGCATCTGTAGTTAGCTTGCCTGCAATTTTATTAAAAGAACAATTATTTTGTATAACAAACTTGTTATGTAGTTCTTTTTATATGTGTGCATGTGTATCATGATATCTCAATCTATATTTATGTATCTATTTTATATGACCAATTAAAGGGGGCATAAAATAGAAACGGTAAGTACCAAAAAAACTACAATGAGTTTATTTCTAATGCTAAATGAATATAAAAGATTTTGTATTAAGTAAACCAGATGACTATATAAATATATCAATAATGGAGAGGGTATATAAATACACCAAAATTATCAATCAACTGAGTTTATAAAGATGAATACTCAATTTAAACCAACAAGAGTAGTTTATATATGTTTTGCCGATCGCGTTTGTTTTATCATATTATAGATTCTTGTGTAACATATAAGTTTTTTTTAATAATGCAACTTTATAAAACACAATAACAACTTTTGCACATGATTTCTTACATGTAAGCCCACTTACCATATGCAATGGCTGACCCGACACCCGCAAATAAAAAGAGAAGCGTGGCAATGAATTCAGCCAAATAAGATTTAACTGAAGTAGCACTCAAAGAGTCACCAATGCTACCAATTGCCAACTTCACCATTGTTGGAATCCTTTCTTGGGGAGAGAAGACGAAGTCAAAATATGAAATGATGACTTGCTAATATTGTGATTTGTGAGCTTACATTCAGGCTTTATATAGTGAATGATTTCAAAATATTAGAAGCAATTGTATAGAGAATTTGTGCTGGCACCGACCATGGGTCCTACATGGCTTATTCATGACCATTGATTAGAGCCGACTCACCGGCCTTCATTTGAAAATATAACTAGAATTATTGCTCGTCCTTTCTTTTACTTTGCCCAATTTTTATTGGTGACCCTTGTATTTATATAATTTTTACTAGTTTGAGGCCCGTGTATTATACGGGTAATACATAAAAATTTCAAAATCAAGTCATTAAGCGAAATACAGTCAACAACACAATTATCATATATTGTTAAAACAATGACAATTTACATTAAAATTACATAAATTACAAACCAATAATTTTACACAAATATGCTACAAATTAGTAAAAAATTCTTTGTAATTTACATTTATGGTTGTATTGATTAATACCTTGTTTATAAAGAATCAGTATCTTTTGTCCATGTATGTTTGGAACTTTTGATAAGGCCATTAATAAATCTTAATAAAACTCTCTCATTAGTCAATCTGCCTTCTTCATATGAATGTAATTGCCAGGATAAATGAAAAAGACATACTAATGTCAAAGGTCGGCTAATGGAAAACTTAATGTTAAAATTCTGTAAATAACTAATTGAAAGTTTGACTGCATATTTGACTTATAGTTTGACGAATATAGATGTGAATTTTAGAAAGCATATCATTATCAAATTTTGATACTTACCATCATAATTTCTATATCACGGTTAAATTAAAAAAGTTAAGTATTCCATGTGGCTATTGCGGTTTCTACTTCAAGTTAGTTTTGCATCACACGTACTTTACTAGTTAATACATTTTTGTGGCTCCTTGAGAGTTAATAACGACTCATCAAATTGAATTAAAAAATATGATGATTAATGAAACAGAGGAGTCATTTATCTATTGTCATTAGTATTAACTTGTCGTCAAGAGATATGGTGTGATGGTAAGTTCTATCTCCTCTATTTTAAAGGTCGATGGTTCAAATCTTGCAAGATGTAGGTATAGGTGGCTTATCGAAGTAACTAGGAGTAGGTAGTTTACCATTTCAGAAAAAAAAAATAGTATTAACTTCTTGTGGAATGCATTAGTATTTTTTTTTAACCAGAGCTTACTCTCTAATTCTACTTAAGTACACCTTTTTATTTTACAACCATGCAACTCAAGTACACATCCTTTGAATTGTTTTAGTGAGAGGAGTTTAAAAGATTGAGTTTATTTAATTTAATTTAATTAATAAATGACCACTATGTTGCATGTCTATTTAAAAAAATGGTGCAACTAATAATGGATTGGTTGTCGAGTTTCAAGTAAGGTATATGCCAAGTGGATGAGTTGTATTAGGAATTTATCGGTTAAACCACAGATCTTGTTTAATAAATTGGCTGGCTAACAGAAGAAGGAAACGAAAAGTGACGGGTTTACGTTGGTTTTGACTGGCTTCACAACAGATCATACGTGTTTACTGGTTCGTTCAAAATCAATCACTTCATATTTGTGTTCTGTTCAGATCTAGAATCAAATTGACGACATTGATGGTTCTCTTTTAAGTGGCAAGACTGGGTTGTTTGGTCTAGCTTTCAAAGCGTTGTTTGGTCTAGCTTTCAAAGCGTTGTTTGAAAGGATTTAGAAATCTACCTATTTTAATAAAAGACTACTTAATTTTGCTACCTGTCAATCTCATAGTTCTTCTTATTTTTTTTTAACTATTTTAATATATATTAAAATGGTCCATTATCTTTAACCCATTTCAATATATGAATTCAAGTTTATTTTTATTAAAGGTAAATCCTAACCGATTCATTCATTATCATTAAGAATTTAGATTTATATGATAATAAACTACAAATTATTTTTAAACTGGGATTCGAGCAACAGTAATAATATGTTATATAAGGTTGGTTTCATATTTGAATTTAAAATTTTCTCATATGCATTTGAACTCAGAAAAATATATATTTTCTTAATTTTCTCTAAACATTTTGTATAAATATTTCAAACATTAAGAATGCCTATTACATAAATCTTGATGTTTAGCTTTAATTAATTCATTAAAGTTGAATATTATAATTACAATCCATATGTACAACGATTTACTACATGAACTATATGTCATTTATTTACTTGACTTTTTATGTAATATAAAGGGTTTGAGTAATAAGAAAATCAATATTTAGTTTTCAATATTTTCTTCCATATCTCAGACTAAAATGCTTCAAAACATATATTTTATTACTTGATTTATACCTTGTTTATATATTTAATTTAATAATTTAATATGTCTTATAAGACAAATTATTAGTTAATTAAAAACATTCAAATTCAAAAAAATCTATTTCAATCACATCCACCCTTTTGCTTTCCAAAAATCATTTAAGATAATGAAACATAGATTCATAGAATATTGTTTTCGTTAGGTTTTACATAATTTCAATATTATATTAACTTATTAATTTTATTTGTATACAAATACACCAAGTTGGGGTTATGTTAGTGCTTTCTATTGTTTAGTACATAATTAAAGTGTTTATTATAGTTTATATTCAAAATAATAAAGCTATACATAAAATTTTAAAAAAATTACAGTTATAACATTTGTTATTAAAATATGTTATAAAAATTCATTAAGATTCACATCTTAATTATAATGTAACTTAATAGAGATATTTATTATTTTTATTTTTTATTATTTGTAACGTAATCATGCTTCTCATTACATTTTAATGATATTTCATTTTCATATTAATTTCAAAAAAATAGTTCATTAGGTTAAAATTTATTTACCATGCTTTCATAAAATCCGAAATCTTTACTTCTTCTTTTTCTTTTTTTTTCCTCTATAAGTTGTTAATATACATGCATACATACACACACACACATATGTGTATCGATTAATTAAGTATTTCAACAACTTTACATATATCTAATAACACGGGATTAGTATTCAAAATTTAAACATTCTTTATCCTTTACTTTGAACTATTACAAATAAGAATTATTACCTTCATTTATGCAACTTCAAATCTTCTAATATTCTCTTAACTCAGAATAATCACTGTTATATGAACGATGGCTTTTAAGGTTAGTATGTCTTTGTCATTTTCCTATGAATTACATTCATATGAAATGAAGCAAATCATTTTGTTATATTTTAATTTTGATTTTTAATATGTTGCTTGATTATGCAACTTTTAATTGTAAAATATAAAATCAATTATAAATTCGTCATACACAAAATATTGATGACAACAAATTTATCATGATCAATCAATTTCAGATTCTAAAATTCTAATTATTATTATATCATCAAAGTTTATTATATCACCAAAGTTTAGGTAATCTAGTTTTGGGATAATCATGTTTTTTGGATAAATATGAACAGATGATCTTAAATGACATCATATTAATTGTTTAAAAGGTATGATATTTTATGTGTATAAATATTTTTTTTTGTTAGTTTCATGGATATTTTTTTCATTATTTAGGGTGGGTATGTATTTGAACGAACCTTAGTTGTTACACAGACAACTATACGTGGCTATATCAAGAGTTACAAGCAAACCTATATGTTAGTTTCACTTTATGCAACTTCAAATCTTTTAATATTCTCTTAACTCAAAGTAATCACTGTTATTTGAACAATGACTTTAAGGTTAGTATGTCTTTGTCATTTTTCTATGAATTACATTCATATGAAATGATACAAATTATTTTGTTATATTTTAATTTTCGATTTTATATGTTGCTTGATTCTACAACTTTTAATTGTAAAATATAAAATCAATTAAAAATTTGTCACACACAAAATATTAATGACAACAAATTCATCATGATAAATCAATTTCAGATTCTAAAGATTCTAAGGATGATTATATCATCAAAGTTTAGGCAATCTGGTTTTTGGGATGATCATGTTTTTTGGATAAACTTGAATAGATGATATCAAATAATATCATATTAATTGTTTAAAAGTATGATATTTTATGTGTATAAATATGAATATTTTTTTGTTAGTTTCATAGATATTTTTTTCATTATTTAGTGTTGGTTTGTATTTAAACGAACCTTATTTGTCACACGGACAATTATACGTGGCTACATCAAGAGTTACAAGCAAACCTATATGTTATCTTATTAAGAGTTACAAGAATACATGGTGTAAAGATTTTGATTTTTGATAAATAATGTATACCGACCAATACAACAACAAATTAGTGTACAAGTAAGTTTTCTACTTATTAGTAACATATTTGTGTAACGTTAGTTATGTAATTTTAACAATTTTAATGTAAATTGTAATCGTATTAACAATATATGATAATTTTGTTGACTGAATTTCACTTAATGGCTAGAGTTTAAAATTTTTCATCAATTACCCGTGTAATACGCGGACCTCAAACTAGTGTGTTATACATGATGATGAAATTGTGTAAATTTTTTTATTTGGGTTGAATACAAGAGAGCCGGTTGTTATATACATAAATAATTAAATACGGTATTCGATATATATAGAGTTACTATTACTTTTTGTCGAAGCATGAAATGAATCTGACCTGATCCATGACGATGTTTCCACGGATTTCGAGATGAACGAACCACGCCTTTATCTTCTTCTCCGGTTGCTTGAGATCTGCAATGGCTTTTTGGGGATGTGGAGGTGACTGCTAAGAAATCTCAAGGATCTCTTGTTTACAGACACAAAAAATATATGATGGCAGCTCTTACTGAGCCTCCTCTAATAAGGAGGTGAAGACCTCCTTATATAGAGAGCCTCATGGCCACCATCATGGTACCCTAATGGGCCTAGCCCAGTTAGGGTTACCTCCACAAAACCCCCTCAGCCCAATAACATTGTATTAGTCCGTATAATAAAATAAGTCAAACATAATAAATTTAGGGTCGTAAAACCGGGTTTAGTACCATACCCCTACAAGCCCCCCAAGTCCAGTGTTGCTCCTAGGCGTGCAAGCGTTTAGGTGGAGCGCTGGACTTTATAAGGTTTTTTCCCTTTTCTTCGGCCTTGTCTTTATTGTCTTTGAGTTTTGGGAGGTTTTCTCCATGATGGTGACATGTTGTGGTCCTTATGATAATGATGGTGCACTAGCATGAATAAGATATAGTACGCATCATAACAATAGTGGCGCGGGGCTTGATAAAAGATAGAGTGCGCGTCTCGATAATAATGTAATGTAACTTACGCGCGAGGCAGCTTAGGAGTTATAAAAATAATTAAGCTTGCGCGTGAGGCGACTTACGAGCTATAAAATAATAAAGCTTGCGCGCGAGGCGACTTACGAGCTATAAGAATAATTAAGCTGGCGCGTGAGGCGACTTACGAGCTATAAAATAATAAAGCTTGCGCGCGAGGCGACTTACGAGCTATAAGAATAATTAAGCTTGCGCGTGAGGCGACTTACGAGCTATAAAATAATAAAGCTTGCGCGCGAGGCGACTTACGAGCTATAAGAATAATTAAGCTTTCGCGTGAGGCGACTTACGAGCTATAAAATAATAAAGCTTGCGCGCGAGGCGACTTACGAGCTATAAGAATAATTAAGTTGGCGCGTGAGGCGACTTACGAGCTATAAAATAATAAAGCTTGCGCGCGAGGCGACTTACGAGCTATAAGAATAATTAAGCTTGCGCGTGAGGCGACTTACGAACTATAAAATAATAAAGCTTGCGCGCGAGGCGACTTACGAGCTATAAGAATAATTAAGCTGGCGCGTGAGGCGATTTACGAGCTATAAGAATAATTAAGCTGGCGCGTAAGGCGACTTACGAGCTATAAGAATAATAAAGCTTGCGCGCGAGGCGACTTACGAGCTATAAAATAATAAAGCTTGCGCGCGAGAGGCGACAATAAAGCTTGCGCGCGAGGCGACTTACGAGCTATAAGAATAATTAAGCTGGCGCGTGAGGCGACTTACGAGCTATAAGAATAATAAAGCTTGCGCGCGAGGCGACTTACGAGCTATAAGAATAATTAAGCTTGCGCGCGGGGCGACTTACGAGCTATAAGAATAATTAAGCTGGCGCGTGAGGCGACTTACGAGCTATAAAATAATAAAGCTTGCGCTCGAGGCGACTTACGAGCTATAAGAATAATTAAGCTTGCGCGTGAGGCGACTTACGAGCTATAAAATAATAAAGCTTGCGCGCGAGGCGACTTACGAGCTATAAGAATAATTAAGCTGGCGCGTGAGGCGACTTACGAGCTATAAAATAATAAAGCTTGCGCGCGAGAGGCGACTTACGAGCTATAAAATAATTAAGCTGGCGCGTAGCCATGTGGGATATTATTAGGCTCCCGACCTTTAAGTTTGGCGCGTGGCCATATGGGTTTATAAGGATTCCCAACCTTTGAATATGGCGTGTAGCCGTATGGGTTTGGGGATTCCCAACCTTTTGGTTTGGCGCGCGGCCTATGGGTTTATGAGGATTCCCAACCTTTAAGTTTGGCGCGTGGCCTATGGGTTTATGAGAATTCCCAACCTTTGAATATGGCGTGTAGCCGTATGGGTTTGGGGATTCCCAACCTTTTGGTTTGGCGCGCGGCCTATGGGTTTATGAGGATTCCCAACCTTTAAGTTTTGGCGCGTATGTGATGTGCGCCATGCGCAGATGTTTCACGCGCGGATGTGATATGCGTGAGCATACGTGATGCGTGAGCATACGTGATGCGTGAGCATATGCGTGAGCATACGTGTAGGTTTTGGCTTTGTGTCTTCATGACATCCTGATTTTAAGCCTTGTCTATATTTTGTGGGTTGACCCGCCTCGCACGATGTAGGGCGGGTGCATACCCCCTTCAAGCCCCCCAGTCTAATGTGTCTTGTCTCGCGCGAGCGAGATAAGATAGATATTAGACAAGTTTGCTTTTTCAATAGGGCCTGTTTTTTCTTTTTCTTTTCTTGCACGCGCGTTGCGCGTGATTCCATCCCTCTGGTGAAAACGAATCGTCAATGCACGTGGTTGGTTGGTGTTGGATCGCGGTGGTGCGGTGCTCGGCGCTAGCGCGCATGAGTGACGGCGCGCTGCTGCTTCATGGCGATGTATTGAATCGTTGTGGCGCATGCGTGGTAGCGATGTATTGAATCGCGGCGGCGCATGCGTGATGGCGGTACATCGAACCATGGTGGCGCATGCACGATGGCGCGCGCGTGTGCTTGTTGAATATAAGGTATGCTTACACGTTGAAATTTGAACAAGGTTGTAAGGAATTTATTAAGTACTCCTTAATAGTTGCCATATTTCAGGCTATTTTGCGATATTTTGAATATGCTGACACGTGTCTTGGCATTTCGTTATTCCTCTTTTGCGCGACGTTATCGTGCATTTATTATAGGGAATTATGAATGAGTTCTTTAGCCTTTGCGCGTCTATATTTGGCGCATCCATTATAATCCCATGCGCGGCCCCGACCTGAAACCTCAACAACTGTGTTTTGGCATGTGCTTTGCCTTAGTTGTGTTTAGGTATGTTATGGTCGAGCCGCGCAATACGCGGGATGGATGCTATGAGTAATTTGAGCTAAGGCTCATATTATTGGGCTAAGGCCCTGACGTTTTAGAGTTAAAACTCGTCAACGCGTTTGAGTTTGAAGCTCGCGCATGTATGTTTTACTTCGTTTTATTTTTATTTTGATGTCAATATAATGTTGTCATATTGCTCAAATTAATAAAAGGAAGTGTGAAACATGTATGCAAATATCAAAATCAGGCTTGCACATGCATGGCAGCGGAGTCGTGACTCGCGGGCGAGCATGCATGGTGGCGAAGCTTGCTCCTTGGCAGTGCGCATGCATGGCGGCGGAGCGGTGACTCGCGGGCGCGCATGTATGGCGGCGAGTCTTTTGCGCAAAACCCACATGGTGGTTTCCGCGGAGTGAGAATTCGCTGGCGCGCGTGCATGGCGGCGGGAGTCTCCGTAATCTAGATTGTAATTTTAAACCTAAAATCCAGGTCTGTAATCCAGATCTAGATCTGTAAATCAGATCTAGATAGATCTGAAGCTCGGAGCGGAGAGAATTTAAAACCATCACAGATCCGGAGGTTTGATCATTCGAATCAGGTAGTTTCTTTTTTGGATCTACAAATCCTTTTCAGCTTCATTTTTGCACAGATCTGGAAGCCTCTTTTAGATCTATGGATCTTTTTGAGCTTTAATAGAACAAGTCTTGAAGCCTCTTTCTGTAAACTTCCAGATCTGGGTTTTTCTTGGGAGAGATCTGAGGACCGAGACGAAAATCGAAGGGTAGTTCGTTGCCGTCCCACGGATGGCGCCAATGTCGAAGCATGAAATGAATCTGACCTGATCCATGACGATGTTTCCACGGATTTCGAGATGAACGAACCACGCCTTTATCTTCTTCTCCGGTTGCTTGAGATCTGCAATGGCTTTTTGGGGATGTGGAGGTGACTGTTAAGAAATCTCAAGGATCTCTTGTTTACAGACACAAAATATATATGATGGCAGCTCTTACTGAGCCTCCTCTAATAAGGAGGTGAAGACCTCCTTATATAGAGAGCCTCATGACCACCATCATGGTACCCTAATGGGCCTAGCCCAGTTAGGGTTACCTCCACAAAACCCCCTCAGCCCAATAACATTGTATTAGTCCGTATAATAAAATAAGCCAAACATAATAAATTTAGGGTCGTAAAACCGGGTTTAGTACCATACCCCTACATGATGATGAAATTGTGTAAATTTTTTTATTTGGGTTGAATACAAGAGAGACGGTTGTTATATACATAAATAATTAAATACGGTATTCGATATATATAGAGTTACTATTACTTTTCTACAACATATTTTAGCGTGTAATTGTGTAAATAAAGAGATGCGGAAGCTAAACAAATAATTTTTTCTTTTTTTTTCTTCATATTTTATAAATAAAGAGTATTCTAGAGTGTGAGATCTAGTACTCTTACATGTTAATGTTTATGTGGCATTCTTTATTTAAACCATTTTATGTGGCATAAAGAGTATTCTACAACATAAAGAGTATTCTTTATTTAAACCATTTTAAAAGAGCAATAGTTCTATTTTTTATACGTTTATGTGGCATGCTAGACGTATTCATTTTACCACAGAACGTGCATACGGATATTTATTTTCCAACAAAAATAATTACACTTAACATACTTACATGTTTGTGTTTATATCAAATAACCTTTCTTTTAAACACATGCTCTGCTAGTCAAGCAATTAAATATTTCGACAAAATAATATATTAGTATAATTATAAGTTTATTTGGTATACAGATTACCATTTAGTTGCATTTTTGTATTACTAATATGTATTTGGTATACAGATTACCATTTAGTTGCATTTTAAACTTTATCGATCTCATATGATTATAAAATGTTATCCGGTCTTCAAAACCCAAGTCGTCGACTTGGGTTTTCGACTTGGGTTTTGAAGACCGGATAACATTTTATAATCATACGAGATCGATAAAGTTTAAAATGTATAAATTGTATAATTATGTAAATAATGGTAGAAATTATGTATAGTTGCATACACATGTTACGCTTTAAAAATATTTTGTGCATAGAGCCAAACTAAAATATAAATGTGTACTATTGTGTTTAGATATTGTCTAAATTCTAAGGATTTATCATTTCAGGCTAATTTTTGCACACCTAGTCTAATATTACTTTTTCATACCAATTGATATTGTCATGTTTGCTCATTGAAACTCATATGTTTATTTTTGGTTACTTGTTTTAAGGCTACCCTACGCACTCTAATCATTCTCTTAAAAGTTAAATCTATATAGTTGTTCATTAGAGGATTCAAACTCTCAAACCACATGAGAATGATATTTTATTTTATTCTTTTTTTAATGGCAGAGGTTATATTAAAAAACGTTGAATTCAGCAAGAAACTGAAAATAAAACAAACAACTTACATTAAGAGGAGAGGGTTTTTTAACCACTCGTCCCAAGAAAATTAAACTTTACGGTTCCTAAGAGCATACCATAAATACGGATAATGTAAAATAAGAATCTCTTTGTTCCTTAGCTTGGATGGTTGAAAGATAGATGTGTTCATGTCACACCCCAACCTAAGTCGGAAATGTCGGGGTGTGATCTGATTGCTCACAACTCGAAGATACTATCATATATATAAAATGTGACAATATCTAATTAATTATTTTATTGAAAAAAAATACACACAATATCCAAATATAGCAAACAATATAAGTACATGAATGTAAGCTCAAATAATGTTTTCTTGTTTATATCCTAAGGTCTTGTCTACGTGTCCAAATTTCAATCTTTAATACAAGCAATCTGCATATGCGTAGAAAATAGAGTATTGTCAACAAACATGTTGAGTGAGTTTATCACCAGTTTTTGACACCAAAAATAATGTTAATATAATAAATAAGAAAAATAAGCAAAATGTAATAAATGCGGAAATGAAATCAAACCATGAGCAAATAAGTTGTCGATTAAACCATTGCCAAGCGAATCGGGCGTTGGTAATCAAACATGAGCAAGTAATAATAATCAGACCGTTTTCAAGCGAATCGGGCAGTGGTCATTAATAAAAACCCCCTCCTAGGGGATATGTCAAACGATTGCATACAAAGACAGGTAAGCACATAACAAGTATATTTGATTAATCACACACAATTACACGTTTGCTATTTTTGATATATATATATTTATATATAGTATAATATACGCATATGTCCCCAAAACACTGTGAAAACTGAGTAAAATAGGGGAATGATGAAACTCACCTTAGATTAAAGGTAAGTGAATATAACTACGAATAAACGAGTAAGGTTTAAGCGAGTCGTCCACTAACGCGTCATACGAGATAATTAATCAGAACCTGAAACTTTGTGATATGAAACTATAAATAAAAACGAACTTAATGCCGCTAAAATGAATCCAAATGGATGAGTAGAACTCTAGTTATGTTAAATTAAACGTTTAAGCGAGCTGGTACTGACCAGAATCCGAACAGCGAGTCGGAAGTCGGGTTTTGGTCAGTAGCCTTAAAATCACGTTATGAGAATAAAAATCTTCTGGACCGAACATTGAATCCGACCCGAAGCATGAGAAAACTTAAACTCAAACTTGTTGACTGTTTTGCTCTTTAACGGGTTTTAAGCGAATTGACCAGTCAACACCCTTCAATCTGTCACACCCCAACATAAGACGGAAATGCCGGAGCGTGATCCGATTGCTCACAGCTCGAAGAGACTATCATAAATATAAATGACAATATCTAATTAATTATTTATTCAAATAACACACACAATAATCAAATACAACTAAACAATTCAAATAAATAAATACAATCATCTAAATTCAAGTTTGTCTTCAATATAACCTTAATGTCTTTCTAAGTGTCCATCATTCAACTCAGGCAACCTGCATATACGTAGAAAATGGAGTTTTTGTCAACAAACATGTTGAGCAAGATGATCACCAATTTTGACACAACAAATAATTATATAATAAATAAATAATAAATGATAAGTGTTAAATGCGCAAACCAATCTATGTGTTAATAATCAATCAAACCTTAACAAACCAAAACCATGTTGTACTCGTGTGCCAATGAATCGTTGCCAAGCGAATCGGGCATTGATTACAATGACTAGATTGTCGGTTTACCTTCGCCAAGCGAATCGGGCTCCGGTTACTAAGACGGTCGTATGATCATACTAATGAGAACCCTCTACAAGGGGATATGTTGGACCTCTCCGAAACGTTATCAAGTAAACAATTAAACATGTAGCAATTAGCAAATAGCATTCAACTGATATTCACACAATAATTATGTTTGCGATTTTGAGTATATATATAGAATAGAAAATATGAGTAAGTACGCATATGTCCCCAAAACATTAGAAAATAGTAAATAAAAAGGGGAATGATCAAAATCACCTTAGATTAAAGGCAAGTGAGTATAATTAAGAATAAACGAGTCAACGGATAATCGAGTCGTCCAATACGCGCCAAACGAGATAACAGATCAGAACCTGAAACTTTGTGATATGACACTATAAATAAAAACGAACTTAATTCCGCTAGAATCAATCCAAATGGATGAGTAGAACTCTAGTTATGTTGAATTAAACGTTTAAGCGAGCTGGTACTGACCAGAATCCGAAAAGTGATTCGGAATTCGGGTTTTGGGCAGTAGTCTTAAAATTATGTTTTGAAAATAAAAGTCTTCTGGACTGAACGTTGAATCCGACCAGAAGTATGAGAAAACGATAAGTCAAACCTATTGACTGTTTTACCCTTTATCGGGTTTTGAAGCAATTGACCAGTCAACACCCTTCAATCACCGAAATTTATTGAAGTTTATTGACTAGGGAATATGTATGAACGATTTTACAGTTTACAACTTACTTGGAAAGTGAAAGGATTGATGACAAACGGAAGTCAAAGGTCCTTGAGTTTGCAAAGTTAACGAACAAGTCTTGAATCTTTAACGAATATGCAAAAACCGAAGGGTTGGAGGATGAACATAGGTAAGGGACGGCTGGAGGATGTTCTTAGGGTTCGATTAAAGTTTACAGCAGGGAATTGTGATGTGTTTATATAGGAATAGCTAAAACGAACTACTTATGGGTTTTTTGGCCCGTTTAAGCAAGTAAATATGTTTTAAGGAAAGAATCACCAAAAGATTCATAAAGATATGATCTTGGACAAGGGAAAACGAATTAAGAGTTGTATTTTAGTTATATTATGATTACTTGGTCCTTAATTCTATCTAATATGCCTAAAATAAACGATTTTATACATTAAACGAGTTAACGAACGAAGACGAACCAAGATTGGGTGCAGTGGGGCCACTGCGCTGCGCGGCCAGAAGGTAGGCTAGCCGTCGCCCGGTGCTCCGGAGGGTATGGGGGATAAGTTTCACACGTTGTCACATTTAGTCCCTGTATTTTGGTCTTTGAGCTTTTTTATGAACTTTTGATAATATAAATAAGATTTAAACACTATTTAAAGTACAAGGGCTTCAAGTGAATTATTAGAAACTTAAATATTTATAATTATTTGGTTTTTGATTAATAATAGTGATCCAAAATATTTCCGGGTCGGGTTATACGCAACGAATACAGTTTCGAAAAATCCGAGATGTTACACAATCACCGAAATTGATTGAAGGTTATTGAGTAGGGAATATGTATGAACGATTTCTATGTTTACAACTTACCCGGAAAGTAAAAGAATCAATGAGAAACGGAAGTCAAAGGTCCTAAAGCAAGCAAAGTCAACGAACAAGTCTTATATCTTCAACGAACATGCAAAAACCGAGAGAATACGAGCTGGGCAGAGGGTATGACGGCTGTGAGGCTCCTCTAGGGTTTGTGTAAAAGTGTTATGTCAGGAGATTAAGGGTTGTTTATACAGGAAAAGCAATAACGAACTAAATATAGGCTTTTTACTCGTTTAAGCAAGTATATATGATTTTAAGGAAAGAATCATCGAAAGATTCATAAAGATCTGATCTTGGACAAGGGAAAACGAATTAGGAGTTGTATTTTAGTTATATTATGATTACTTGGTCCTTAATTCACTCAATAATGCTTAAAATACTTGATTTGCATACCAAAAACGAACTAGGAAAATATAATACTTAAACGATCTGACCAGCTAGGCCATCGCGCTGCGCGGCCAAGGGAGTGTGGCTCAACGCGCGGCGCCCCGGGGTCCATGGAGGGCAAGTTTCAGTTTTTGACATAATTGGTCCTTCAAGTTTGTATATTGGTTAATTATTAAACTTTGTTTATGAAATAAATAAGAAATGAACTTGATATAAACTATGAGGGGTTAAAAGTGAACATTAGAATTTTAATACTTATAAATACTTGATTTTTGGATTAGTTATATGATCTAAAATATTCCCGGGTCGGATTATGAGTAAACGAATACGGGTTTGAAAAATCTGAAATGTTACAGTTGATGTATCTCCAAAACATCCACAATGTCGAGAAAACGATCGCCTCAATAAGCCTTTTTCTTAAAGTTAATCCTCATACCATCAAGCAACTTCATCAAGGTTTTAGTCGTACTGCCACCAGAAAATCAATGTCCAACCAGGCTGCAATCAAGCTCCACACCCTAGAAGCAACATCACACAAACTAAAAACATGTTCATTGTCCTCAACCCATACTGCAAGAGGGACAAAAGATTGATTGAATAATGAATGCACGGTGACTGAGATTCCATTTGGTAGGCAACCGGTCCCGAAGCACCCTCCAAGCCATAATATTCACTTTTTTTGGAACAAAACAATTCCATCAAGTAGGGAGGGCAAGTTTGAAGAACTAGAGAGGGGGGGGGGGGGGGCTATGTCAATATGCTTTCTAAGATCCTTAACATAAAATTCTCTGTGACTATTTAGAGATCAAATCCAACCATCATCTTCATCCGAAATATAAACCACATGAGAATGATATCATTTTACACATCTCATACAACTAGGTCAAAGGTGCCCTTTAGTGTTTTTTGTTACCCAAGTAGAGCTCTCGAGGCTTCCCACAAGGTTTTTCTCTTCCAAACACGCTAGACTTTCAAGTTTTTCTATCACCCATATCCAAGGCATCCAAAATGCATTGGTATTACTGGTATTTCGTTGGCTATTTTAATGTAATTTGGGACTAATTGGTTGATCAAGTTAATCGTAATATGAATCGAAATGAGTCGGGTGTGGGATGCACACGTATTTGATCTTATTATAATTTAGTAACCCCATTGTTACTTAGGGACGAAGCCCTAAGTAATGGGGTTCCAAGGGGCAACGCCTCCTTTGCAAGGGTCCGGGGGCAGAGCGTATCTAATGTATTTTAATTATATTAAATTTCATATGCATTTATTAATGTCTAAACAAGAGCGTATCTAATGTACTTTGAGATTCAAAATACATGATAACCAGTTACCAACACCCCTAACCCAAAAAACGGATGCTTGATCATACGAAGTTCTTCTGGTTTATCAAACACTCTCTCAATATCATACTCGAATTCTCACTCAATCCAATATGAGTTTTATCCGATCAAAACATTTGGGAACCACAACTTATTTTAATCTGAAAGTGCAAATCACGACCCTCAATATCCAAGATAACCCATTTTCATTAATTTTCCTACCATATTTGAGGTTAGACGTTCCTTATATATTGGTTTCTCTTGTGAACAAAACGGTATAAAATTTTATAATGGTTTCACAACCACCTCTTTAGGAGCAGATTCGGAATTTACACCAAGTTCTTGTAGAAGAGCTTGTAAGCAAGTAAATTCAGCAACGGCTAGCCAGGGCTTTGTATTCTAACTCCGTGGATGACCGATATACATTTTTTTTTATTTTCGTACAGTCCAAACTATAAGATTAGAACCCATATAGATAGCAACCCCCCCCCCCCCCCCCCAATGTGAGCCAACGGTCATCCGAGCACCCAGCTCAGTAGCATCAGAGAAGACAAGCATGTCGCAAGGTGGAGGTAAGGCTTGAAGTTGGGATCCAAACTTATACTCAATGAGAAGCCCAAGATCAATGGTAAAGATCAATGGGGCCCTTTAATTACCACATAACTCGTTCTACAAAATCTTTCAACCGAAATTATTGGCCTCATTGTCTAAACCGTATTAGTCACTGTTTCGTTTCATTCCTAAGCCCATTTTTGTTTTAAGACTTGGGCATGAACCATAGGACTCAAAATTGTTTTATTTAATTGGGCCTGAACCACTTACTTAAGCTTACTTATACTACTTTAGTCTAAAACTTGGGCCTATATCCTTGTTTCTAGTTAATTAAAGTCATATTTTCGTTTCAACAAAAAGTTGCTTACAAGCTATTCAACCGAAAGTTATTTACAAGCTTCGTTTCATAGGACTCATATTTTTGTTTGAACCAAAAGTTATTTACAGGTAATCTGATAGAAAATTAGTTGACCGGAAGTTATTTGCAGGTTTAGTTTCATTGGACATTGTTCCATTTTATTTTCCCTAAGCGAAACTATTTTGATTTAGTATCAGGAGCCTCTTTTAGGGCTCTTTCACCACCGATCGCAATCGTCATTAACTACAATGATCGTTATCATCCAAGTCACAAAATTCATTTTGTTCAACAAATTTACATACAAAACTCCATCACCTGAAGCAAAATTGAGCTCGCATACCAAACTAAAACAAAGATCATAAAAGAATGTTGTAGTTGTGTTGATTGTATTAAGAACTAAGGTTACAAGAGGGTATATATACAAGTTACATTTACAGTATCTACCCTTATATATCGAGCTTGTGTCTAATATGTGATCAGGAGTTGTTGGTAAACCCAAACAAGTTCGTCGGAGCATACTTAAGTGGTGGTACGGTACGTGATCTGGATGGCCAAAATTAAGATGGTCAAAGCTTTGTAGGGGGGCAGAGAAGACTATCGGTGCCCATTTATTTAGTGTTTAAGACTAGACAGAGATTAGAACATGATTACTTCTCAGAAACGGTGAAACACAAATACACAAATATATACTTGTACTAGGTTGGGTATCCGTGTGGAACACGGATTAAAACAAGTATTTCTTTTTCTTTTCTAAATAATAACACAATGTGATATACAAAAAAGTATGTTGAATAAATATAAAGATATAATATATGATAGACTAAATTACACATTACATAATATTGAAATAAAAAATTGTTGAAAATTCATAAATATCTAAATGTTTTGTATACAATATTTGTAATTTTAATTGTAACTTTACCCTCTATATCAACAATTAATTGTTTCATTTTGTTTCTACTTTTAAATCTAAATAATACAACATATAATTGATCATGAGTTAAAACAGGTTGTCTAAAAAACAAGCCAACAATCTATAATGATTGGCCTTAACTTTTATTTATCTTCATTGCAAAACAAACATAAAGTTAAAAAAATTGAAATTTGAAATTAATTATTTTATCTAAAGATATAGTATTTTTTTAATAATAAAAGTGTGAGTTTCAATATTACTTTCAGATACGATTTCAGCTTCTATAACACGATTACTATATTATATATTTTCACATATAGTTTAGTTTCATTGCATTGGCCATTTTTCTAATTAGTATTTTAAGCAGTGTCACTTCAACATCGGGTTTTTGTACTAACCTATGACTTGACAACCTTAGATTTTGAAGTCATTTAAACCATTAGGAAGAAATACTTTCTTGTAGCATATAATTTTATTTTTGACAGATACCATCTGAACAATGGTAATATTTTCATTTATCGAAAGCATGGATAGCAAACGGTTGTTAATTTCTTGAGCAAACTCATTTTTTGGTGCGAATATTACTCGTTCACTAAAGAAATCTATATTTTTAAAATCTTCAAAAAATAAAAGGATGTACAAAGTCAATTTATCATCCATTATCATTTGTATTCCTAAGGTAAGAACTTGTCTTATCCACCTGAAAAACTAAAACATGTAGTCTAGTGCTTATACTTTTTTGGGATTTTTTTGATGATGAACTTAACATAAATGATGAGTTGATTAATCAGTTAAGTAAAAAAGATAAGTTGTAAATGGATACTCTTTTATACCAACCCGTGGATCGAAACTCATTCTAATAATAGATTGTTTTGACGTGAACCATGTTTGATCTTTTAATCGGTTAAAGAAACCCGCTCGTTTAAATTAATATAAAACTAAGAATACATAAATACTGAATTTATCTTTTAAACGTTTGAAAGAAGAAACTTGTAATTTAGTAAACAATCATTTTACTATTGCAAAACCCAAGTTCATTTAACGAAAAAATTGAAATGAAAGAAAAGGTTCTCCTTTCCATTCAACTCTTTTTATTTTCTTTCCTTTTCACTTTCCTTCCAATTTGGAAAGAAACACGTTCCTTCCATTTTACTATTTAAACTTCTTCCTTTTCTTTCATTTCTTTCCTTTAGGGTATGTTTGGTTGGAGGTAATAGAACGAAGGGGGAATTGAATGAGAGAAGGAATGGAATGAGCAATGAAATGAAATGGATCATTACCATTCATTTGTCTTGTTTGGTTAAGCTATGTGAATAAAATGAATTATTACTTTATATTGTTTGGTATCCAAAAAAAAATTATAGGAATAAAATATAAATAATAAAAACACTCCTATCTCAAAATACTTTAAAAAAAAAAAAACCCTACCATCGCTCCGGCGACGAAAATGGTGGTGGTGGCAGTCAGGAGGCAGGGGTGGCGGTGGTCAAGCGATGGTGGCATTGGTAGTGATGGCAATGGTATGGTGGTGATGGTCAGGCAACGACAATGGTGGTGGCGGTGACGGTCAGACAGCGGCGGTGACAATGGTTGTTGTGGTTACGACGACGTTGTTGGCAATGGCAATGGTAGCAGTAAGCTGGTGGTGGTGGCGGTAGAGGTGGTGGTGGTGCCAATGGTGGTGGTGGTTTGTTGTTGTTAGATGGTGGTGCTATTGCAACTAGCCTCGAAAGGTCAAGTGTTGCATCCCTTGTGAGCTTACTTGTAAAATTTATAAAAAAAAAATAACTCTTAATTAATTTTTAATATAGCTGATATGCAAAGTCGATTTGATTATGCAAACATATTATAAATACACAAGCTCAATCTGGTATCATTAAATAGGTCTGTAAACAAACCAAATGTTCGGCGAATTATTCGTGAACCGTTCTGCAGGAAGTTCGTTTATATAATATACGAACAAATATGAACAAAAAATTTGTGTCCGTTACGAACGAACATGAACACATGTTCCGTTCGTTCATTTATGTTCATTAAAGTTCATCTATTTATGTTCGTTTATGTCTATTTATTTAAGTTCGTTTATATATTAATAGAAAATAATTTAATATTATCTGGATGAGTCATCACTTAAAGGTTTTATATTTGTTAATTTGTGTTTATTTAATTTTTTTTTGAGAAAATGACGGTTTTAATCCCTGTGGTTTTTAGACGGAGTCACTTTGCGTCCCTGATAAAAAATATGAACTGTTTGCATCCCTGTGTTTTAAAAGTTGAACCATTTTCGTTCCTCAATCTAACATCCGTTAAGTTCAAGGTTAAAATAAGAGGCATAAATGTAATTTTGTACCACACTATATTTACCCTGGGATAAACTAAACCTCAATATTACAGACATACATATCGCCGTTCACGTTCGCAGGTCTCCAACGCCCGTCTCCACCGCCGGTCTCCACGTTCGCCGGTCTCCACCGCCGTTCCAAGTTCGCCGGTTCACCGCCGCCGGTCACCCTCTCCGTTCACAATCTGCCGTTCACCTTCTCCGTTCTCCGATCAATCGCCGGTCAATCAATATCGCCGTTCACATTCGATGACCCGTGTGTGGAGGCTACGTCTTCCTGGCGAGAAATTTGATATACAAACTTACTGTAAGTTCAAATTAGGTTTTTCTTCTTTATTATTATTAGTTCAAATTATAATGAAAGATTTGATTTTTTTTTGGTGAATAAAATCGGTTCATTCTCATTTTGTAAAACAGACCAGCTTCCATTTGTAATTTGCAGAGTTATAGAGTGGTTCATACATGTCCTTCCCAAGTTTACAAACAAAAAGATGATTTTTAAATAGTGATTCTAAAATATTTAAACTATGTAGTATAAAATCGTCATGTATTTGCACTCCATGGTTATTATGATTAAGCTGTGTTGAAGACCATACAGAAGTTATGATGTAAATTTAACAGCCGGAATGGGTCAGAAAAATAAGACAACAATATTTATTTAGATGTTGACAACTTGTATAAAGGTCAAAACGTCCAAACCGTGAAACCAAATTGTTAGTAATGGTTCTGTTTCAATTTTCAACGGTTTGGTTTCGGTTTTCAATGATTAAAAACCGTTACTAACGGTTTGGTTCACGGTTTGATCTAAAATCCGTCAAAACCGAATTGTGAACCCCCGTAATTGTATCCGTGTAGACTGTTGAACAAACTTCAAAAGTTCACTTTTACCATTAACAAAACAGTTAAAAGTTGCCATTTGATGTATTTGATGATTTGAAACTTTTCGGGTGATGATGTGGCACCGGTAATTGTAACTTTGGTTGAACAAACGTAAACAAACTTCCAACCGAACAGTTCACGAACTATTGGTGAACTAGGATATCCATTTATGTTCATTTAGATTTTAAACAAACGAACATAAAGGAACACAACATTTTCGTTTTTCAAATAAATGAACATGAACATAAATGTTTGTTCGATTAAGTGTTCGTGTTCGTTTAAAGTTAAAATAAATGAACACGAACATGCCCTTTGTCCGTTTGATTCGTTTACATGCTTTCATTACTCACATTAATGAATATATCGGTCTCAATCTCTAGGGTCTAAACTCTGCTGATTTTCCGTATGTTTGTTTGTGTTCGTGAACTGTTCATGAACACATTCATTTCCTTAATGAACGAACATGAACATAAAATCTCGTTCGGTAAGTGTTTGTGAAACCATTTTTTCCTTAACAAACGAACATGAACAAGACCTTGTTCGTGTTCATTCGGTTCTTTTACAGCCCTACCACTGACACTAGTGTGTATCTGGTCGGGTCTATAAATACGTCATACTCAACTTAAACCCTTTCAAGGTCTGCTAGCTAGGCCTTAAGAAACCTCATTTCTGACTCCTTTTGTGAGAGATTCATCTATATTTGCATTGCAAGAGTATTTATGGCCATTTCAAGTAGCTCATGGTTAAGGTTTAGAATCTTTGTTTTAACTTCATTATAATGTTTTCAGGGAGATTAGTTTATATATCATGATTCTTTTCAAGTTTGTTGAAGTATATATATCAAAGATTTTTGTGTAACTTATAAGCTTTAAACCACATAGTGTAACAAAATCTAAAGCTCAACAACAAATTTGAGCACGATCTTGTATGATTATGAAATAAAGAAAATCAATATACCATAAGAAATAGCTAACCCAATGCCGGTAAATACGAAGAGTGTAGCAATGAACTCGGCCAGATAAGACTTGAGTGAACCAGCACTCAAAAGAGTCAGCAATGCTACCAAGTGCCAACTTCACCATTTTGGAATCCTATTCTTGGAGAAATGAAATGGTTGACTTGCTAAAACTTTGATTTGTGGATGCGAGCTCTCATCAAAGCTTTATTTCAAAGTTTTTAAATTATTATATTGTTTTCCTTTTAAGTTAATAACAGCTCATACAACTTGGGTAAAAAAAATCAATGATTAATGAGACAGAAGTGACCACTGAATGAATATATTAATCATGAATCATATGAAAACAACGTTAAAATTCTAAAAGTCAACATAAAGCCATAAACGAAATCTATATGCAAATCCCAACTGTTGACAATTATTCAAGTTTCAGCTGGGGGAGGTGCTTTCTAAAGGTTAAAGCTCACGTGATTCCAACATGAAATAGCGACGAAGGATGTTAGTGTAAGTGACGGATTCAGAAAAAAAAAGTTGAGGATTAGTGTGTGTTAAGAAAAAAATTGTTCAAGGTTCGTTGATGTATAAAATGAAGGAAAAAAATTATTTGTTCTAAAAAATGTAGTTTGCCAAAAAAGTTGAGGAATGGTGTGCGACTACCCCTTAACCTATGGTAGATCCGCCCTCATAATCATAGACGGCCCATTGCATAGCTCATCACTGATGTGTTTTAGAGAATCAAGGCCATGCGGATAGACTCGTAAGGACGTGTTTCTGTTGGGTTTAAATTTTTTTTTCTCCTATAATTTTCATTTTAATTTATTTATTTAAAAACATGTAACGAATACACATTAAAGTTTAATTATCTAATATATATAAATGACAAGTTTGGTGCCGTTAAGTCGCCATTAGGGCCACTTAGCGACACCTTACTTGTACATAACATTTTTTTTCGTTCTGGTATCGTAACGAATATAACGGAAGCTGACCGAATGACAATTTTGTTTTATCTTTTGTTTGTTTTAATTCCGATATCATAACAAACGTGACGGAAACCGGCGGAATTCGCATAGACTCAACGTCTCAACACCTGGGACCAACAACGCTCGGCTTTACCAACGCTCGAGTTTACTGATCGACATCACCCCATTGGTCAACTCAATTTTTATATTTTTTTCCCCTTTTTAGCTCTGGTACCGTACCAAACGTAGCCAAAGTCGAAAGAAGTCGTGTCAAGTTGCTGCCTCAATGTCGAGACTGACAACGCTTGGGTTTTACCACCGTCCGGGTTTGCGATCAAACAAGCATCGTTTTAAATAGTTTATTTTTTTATATATTAATTTGACGAATATATTTTTCTTGGACAGCAGGTTTTACCATGGTGTCTATACCGTAACGAACGTAAACGATGCTAATTGAAATTGCGTCAATTCACCGACATAACGCTCGGGCTTTACCAACGCTCGAGTTTTACCAACACCCGAGTTTTAACATTGAAGTTTTACCAATTGCCCCGACGCAACGTGCCAGGTGAAAATCTAGTTACAAATAAAATACATACTAATATATTTGTAAAAAAACATATATATAGTTAAAAGCATATTATTATTTATATTTATTTTTTTAACCTATTAAACTTCTATAATATAATGTTAGACAAATACCATAAAAAAACCAATATAGTATATATGTTTTTTTCTTTAATAGTCTCTAAACAAGTTTATGCAGATTAAAGTCTCTCTACGTATTAAATCTAAACAAATTTATGATTATTAAAAAAAAAACCCTTAAAACCTAAAACAGGTATATCCAAACTAGAAAGTGAAAGACCATTTTGCCACGTGTCGTAATTTACCTTTTTCACACTTCACTATAACAAAAATGCTATTTGCATACGCAAATCCAATTTTTAATTATATAATCGTTATTTTATTTCACTTGTGATGTAAAACTAACCTAACTGCAAAACAATAAGAGAAAAAGATGTAAGGAGAAAAGAAGATTTCATTAATAATGTGTATATTACAATGAGGTATAATAAGATGTATATAGGATTAGAAAACTTGGGAAGCAAGCTAATCTATATTAGGTGTTGATAGCCATAATACAAATATATTTATAACACTCCCCATTGGTTATCAACTTAATACGCTTAAATATGCTGACTCGTTAAAAACCTTGTTAGAAAAACCCAGTGGGGCAAACCATAACTTAGGGAAAAAGAATGCAACGCGCATTATCTCCCCCTGATTTATATATCTGTTAAAATGGTAAATATCGATCTTCTGTAAAAGTTTCCCAAAACTTTTGTAATCAATCATTTGTGTCTCTGTCCCTTGACATGTAAATCCTTAAGTTGAACAATGTTGCATGATATTCATATGAAAACTTCTATTGCTTCATCTGGTAAACGTTTCAATTGTATTCATAACTCTATTATGTTTCTCTACGTCAACAAGGCTAACCAAACTTGTTTTGACAATTAGTAAATATAGTCACATATCTTTCATACCTGAAATATATATTTAACCCATTCTGATATCTCTTTGTCGGACATATGCTGATAAATATAAATAAAAGATACAAAAATCATGTATAATTAGCAAAAAAAAAATATTAATGTGCATATGCATTTAATTAAATTACTTTTGAACCGATATGATACGAAATAATATATAGTTCATTGTTTGACAGCCTTTAACATACTCAAAGAATGAATTTGTCTTTGGCAAAATGTCTCAACATCTTCTATATGTACTTTGATGGATTGATAAACATATAATTACACAAATACTCGAACTACATATTGAGCAATAATCATACCATGTCTAGGTCTTTACAAATTCTCCCTCTAAAAGCTCGACGGTTCCTCTAGATGATGTGTCCATCATCACTGTAAACAATGATTATAATGAACTTTTAAGAGTGCAATTTGATAAAAAAAAATATATGGCTAATTGCATCCAACTTATCTCCCTCTTTATCAAAATAGTTCTTGATTTGTACCATACTCAATCCGACTATTTTAATCCATATGTAATAAGCATAACTCTAGGGGTGCAAACGAGCCGAGCTGCTCGCGAGCTACTCGAGATCGGCTCATTAAAAAGCTCGATCGAGCCGAGCTTAATTGAGCCCGAGCTCGAGCCTAAAAGTAAGCTCGTTTAATAATCGAGCCCGAGCCCAAGCTTCACTTATCGAGCTCGAGCCGGCTCGCGAGCCTAAACGAGCCTGTCATTTATATGATTTTTTAAAATATATATTCAATAATAATTAATTAATATATATAATGTTATGAAAAAATAAATAAAAATAACTAAATAATATATATTTTTATACATAAAATTATAATAGAAAAAAAAATATATATAAATAATTATAATTATATAAAAAATAATTCATAAATAATAAACGAGCCGAGCCCGAGCTTGAGAATCTACTCGCGAGCTCGAGCTCGAGCTTTGAAAATAGAGCTCGAAACGAGCCGAGCTCAAGCCTAGTCGAGCTCAGGCTCGGCTCAGCTCGTTTGCACCCCTACATAACTCTATGCATTTTTCAATGGATGTTTTTCCATATTGACAAATTATGCATGTACATTCACTATTTTTAAGAATTTTGGTAAGTGAATATATCACTTAGCAAATTAATTGCAAAAACTATAATATCTGATTCATTTTCATTCCATATTGTACCATTCTTGTACATTTGGGATATCATAATCACCAATTTTAGTTTCTTCTCTTCATGTTTATTGGTGCACAAGGATGTCATCTTTAAGATGTTTCAAATACCTTTAAATAATCAACAACCTTAGGAAGTTATCGAGAGTTTCAGTTATATTCATGACATCAATGTATAATAATACTCATAATCTACTCATATCTGATTTTGCGTATAACAATCACAGAGTTCTCGAAACTTACTTTACATGAATTTTTATATAATTAAATCCTCCAATGAATTTGATGTAAATTTCTATATCATATGAATCACAACATTCATAAGACGCGTGTCAATTCTCTTTTGTATTACCAGACTAACGAGATATTGGAAAATCATTACATCCACCACTGAAGAATATGTCTCCTCATAATCATTAATAAGCCTTTGCAAAAATCCCTGTGTCACCAAAAAAATCTCACATAATTCCTTCATGCAAAAGACCTTGCTTATATCCAACTTATCTTACATATGCAAGTGTATGGACTAAAAGTCCAGCAACTTTCATTGAATTAAAAAATTCAACTCTATCTTATTTGCGTCTTTTGACTTTGGCCAATCGTTAATATATTTTCATTCATAGGCAAATCTTATATCTTGATTCTCATCATCATCAAGTATAACGACGTCGACTTTATTTCGATTCCATATATATTTGTAGGCACACTATAATTTACTAAGAGCTTTTTGTTTTCAGGTACCTGAGGTTCTTCAAGAACCATCATAACTAATATCTTTTCAATAGACCTTTAACTATTACCTCGAGATGACCATCTTCATTACGTTAGCTAGCCACTCTATTTAGGACAGTGAACATGTCTGGTAACAATTCAATAATCTTTTTAAATGAATTATATTTTGAACTCTTTGTTCACATGTTTAACTTTGAGGATCAATAACAATTCATTCCTTCTTTTTCAAACTGCTTTTAGTCTCCCCTTAACGTTGGGAATTTTAGTTCACTTAAAGTGAAAACCAGTGAGCCATAAACATATACCTCATAAATGGCTCTAAGTATTTACTTATAGATTCATACAGAATATTCCCAACCTCCTTCGAGGTCTTATCGTTGTGCGTTGTGGTGAATCACTTTCGATATATATCGCACAACCAAAAATCCTTAGATGAGAAATAGTTGGGTTCTGACCAAAAACCAATTGTAATGGGGAGGAAATAATATAACTTGTTGGCATAATATAAATTAATGTTATTACATTTTGAAACACATGTATCTATATACGTACATGAATTGTTACTCTCATAATCATTGGATTTTCAATCAGTTGCAAACATTTATAAATGAGTGTCTCAACAAAAATGTGACATTCGTCAATTTCGGGTCTTGTTTGTATTTGTTTATTATGTAAACCGACCCGATTTGTAAACCGAAGCTTATGTTATAATCAAAATGATGGATTTATGTTACAATATTGTTTCACACTTGTTAGGTCTTGAAAACATCCTACCTTTATTTTTATTTTTATTTATTTTTTTGTTGTTTTGTGTTTTTGTCTTGATCCATTTTGCATGAAAACTCTTGTGTCTCACACCCATATTTGACCACCAACATTACCCTATATATACACCACATTTCCTCTTCATTTTCCCTTGCTACAACTCCAAAAAAAAAAAAACTCTCTCAAACATCAAACATCAAAGATTCAAGGTTATCTTCTTAAGTGTTTTTGAAGGTTTTTAGTCTTTCATCTTAATTAGTTTATGTAGCCTTATTAATACTTGTTTATGGTTGTGCAACATAATACACCCCTTGTTTACCTTTGGTAGTTACTTCTCTGATTCCGGTCAGTGAGGTTTCGGACCTCATAAGGCAAGACTTCATGGAGGATTTCGTGTCCTTGATATATATACATCTATATAACTTGTTCATACATATTAATCTTGCTTATTTTAGTTTGTTGGTCATGTTTACAAGTCCCATGGTTATGGGTTTTTAAGAGTCTATGCTTCGGTTTAACCGTAAATAGCTCTAAACCGTAAACCGAACTTTGTTACTAGTTTTGTTAAATAATTGTTTAAATATGCTTATTGTTAGATCTAAGTTTCTAAAATCATTTTTACAAATTCTATGGTTATGGGTTTGTAGAATCTTACCTCGGTCTTAACCCGAAACACGATCCGAACCGAAAACCGAACTTTTGTTTAAAGACTTTATTGTTAACTTTTGGTATTTTTTTATTTGTACATTATTATACAAGTTCTTTAGTGTTTGGACATGTGAAAACCATCTATAAACTTGTTGTGAGATGGAAACCGAACAAAACCGATTCTTACTCGCTTAAGACACACAAATGTGTTTTTTTTAGCCATCAAGACTTGTATATTTCTTTAAAAATAGTTACAAATTTATTTTTAAATATTTGTTAAGTACTTGGAAATGTTGGATCCAACTTGATCTCGTAACAAAGTTTGGACCGACAAAACCGAACACTCGCTTAACGTGCGTTGTTAGTTCTAAAACAATGGAACTACATACTTGGTTAAGTCTTATTAAATTTTATTGAGTTATCTCATAACATTCAATATTTTGGAAAGTTGACTTTGGGTTTGACCCGAACCAAAAACCCGAACACTCGATAAAAAAAACGTTTTAGTATCTTTATTTCAAAGGGATTTGCATTCTTGCATTTTATCCACCTTATTACTTAACATAGGTTGAGTAAATATTAAGGTTAGATACTTTAACCCGGTTTCGAGCAAACTTACATTTTTAAAGGGTTATTATTATAAATTCTTAAATAGTTACATTTTAAAACCTTGAACTTTAATTATTTATATTTCTCAACATTTATTTTGTTTAAATACCTTCAAGACAACCTTTCTAAATTCAAGACTTCTTTTCTTTTTAGGCATTGTGCGTTAAACTCGTCGTTCCGACAAATCTCCAAATTATCATCTTTCAAGTTTACTACTTGAAGGTGAGTACTTCATACCCCATTTTCCATCTTTTATTTTGGGGGTGACATTTCATACTTATTCAACAAAATGCTTTATATTTGAATCTTAAACCACAAACGTAGTTGTATACTTTACCTATATAATTGCTCGATTTGGTGTTCTATGCTTATATGCCTATGTGTTTATCGTTTTTGGTTGGTGGAACTATAAAATCCTAGACTATTTGGCATCGCCTTATAGCAAGGTGTCGTTAACGTAATGCAATTAACAATAACTATAAAATCCTAGACTATTTGGCATCCCCTTATAGCTAGGTGTCGCTAATGTGTTTAGCGATATCTATTTATCCAAATTACCACTTTTATTTATCGTTTCGTATGCAAGTTTTGTGGCTATCTTTATTATATACTAATATGATTAAACTTATGAATTGCTCACCAACCTTTGTGTTGACAAACTTTATTTTATGAAATGTTGCAAGTTTGCATCTTGGTTGATTTATGATTGTGAAGAAAACGACATCAAAGACCTTATGATATTAGTAAAAATGAACAATATCAAATTTGCCATATTTTGTGATATCTTGTTTATGGTTATTTTATGGATAATTGTTATGTGACATTTTCGATGTTGTGAAATAAAATGAGTTTATTAAATACTGTTACTTTAATAGTGTCATGTGCTTATGGACAATCGTTACACCTCGGCATGTTCCGCCGCCTTTGGTTGGGGTGTGACAAAAAACAATTCACGTGTTAACATAAGCTATAAGAAATTCAACACTTATTTCATTGATATTAATAACTTTGTCTTTATTACCAAATATGATAATCTGGAATAATGTGCTTGCTATCTCACATTAGCTTAGCCACAAGTTGTGAAGGAAGCTCTGTCTAACTTGCGTCTTTCAATTTTGCCTAATCATTTATATGCTTTCATTCATAGACAGATCTTAAATCTTGATCCTCATCATCATTATTTCAAGCGCTAATTATATAAAATTATAACGACGTCGGCTTTATTTCTATTCTATATACCTTGCAGATACGATACAATATAATTTACAGAGAGCTCTTTGTTTTCGTATACTTGAGGTTCCTCATAAACCATCATGTATAATATCTTTCAAGAGACCTTTTTATTGTACCTCGACTTGACCATCTTCATTACTTGCTTCAATTTTCGAGAAAATTTTACCTTTGGAACCGATCGGTCTACTAATATGGATGTGTTTTTCTTATGATTTGTTGAAAAACTTTTGTTAGCATTTTATTTTTAAGATTTATTAAGAGTTTGTTTCTTATAGATGGATAGCAAACTTTTTTCTTTTTAATAAACTGATAACAATTAATTAAAACAAATTATAACAAACTTATGAACACAAAAGGAAACAATCATTCGACGAACCATAAAACAAGAATCTTGAAAAGTGTGTTTTAGGTTTTTGTTTCAAGATTCTAAACCAGCCAATTTCGATCTTTTTTAAATTCCTTATTATCCAAGTCATTATTTTATTTTGGTTTTAACATGATAAATAAAAAATAAAGACTATTGATTTAAACATCCAATTTTATCAAGGGGTTTCAATTTTGCATATACGAGGATTAGATGATAAAACTTTTTTGATGAAAACCCAAAACAACTTTTATGAAAAACTAACCAAAAGTAATTATATCACTTAGATAAATTAAAAGCGATCCACCACAATGCATAAAGATGAGACCTCAAATGAGATTTGGAATATATATTAGGTATAAATGTACAAGTAAATATTTAGAGTCATTAATGATAGATATGCTTACGGCTCATTGGTTTTCACTTTAGTGAATCATCATTTCCAACATTAGGAGGGAATATAAAGTGGTTGAACGAATTTAGTTGGAATGAATTATCATTAACCCTCAAATTAAATTATATTAACTAAAAGTTCAAAGGATAATTCATACATAAATATTAATGAATCAATTACCAGACGATTTACTTATCAAAATAGAGTGTCTAGCTAAGACACCTAGACCAACTGCTAATGCTCCAACTAACATTATTGTCGAAGAAAGACAACCACATATTGATAATGAGTCTAACGTGTGCCTAAAGTGGGGTAGACTAATCGGTTCCAAAAATAAATTTTCCTCGAAATTGGAGCAAATAATGAAAATGGTAAAGTCAAGGTATAATAAAAATGTCTCTTGAAAGACTACATTAAACTCTTCAGGAGTTCCATTTATATTCAACAGATTTAATAATCATAACTTATTCAAATATGAATCTGTATACAACATGAGTCATAGACTCATAGTGTTATCGAGAACTTAGTTTACATGATTTGATAATTAAAATCCTTCATAGACTTTCATGTAAACTTTCGGTATCAATTGAATTACAACATTATTCATAAAACTGGTATATTATTAATTTATCAAGCGATTTTCTTAAAGAAATCATGATAAAGATATCCGACTTCCGAGTATGAGAAAATCTATTCATTAATGCAATTTGATCCATTCAATTGGGCCCAAGGAATGAAAATGGGCCGATCTGGAAACGCTCGTATAAATCAAGTTCCACATAAATTGACAAAAATTTAATATTTTAGAAATTCAATTTTCTATATGAGTCTCACATTATTCTTTTACATAAATAGACTCGCCATAACTTTATGCATAAACTTGTTATAACACGGTACTATGGTAGTAGAGTTCCAACAAATCATAAGATACAACTTCGATTATATTCTCTAAAACTATTATAAGATAGATTTAAATTAACTTAAAAGTATTACATCTAATGTATATTCATAATTTCTTTTATAATTCACCATGTGAATAGTGTCTTTTGGTAAAATAATAATAATAATAATAATAAACCCTCATAGATATACATTAACCATTTCACCTCATCAAACTTATGGATGACAAAATAACTCGAGCCCGACGGGTATACTCAACACTAAAAGCAACTGGGATGCGTATACCCGAAGCCCGACGTGTATTGGGCTGGTTATAGACTTAGTTTGAAAATTTTTCACGGGTATGGGTCAGGTGTGGGATTTGGTCTAGGCCCGATTACCCGAATTATAAAACCGAAAATTTTTAATTATTGATTTTATTTTTCCTTAACCTTTGTCTAATAACACTTTACTTTTGTAGGTTCGTTATATGAAAAAAATTATTTTGTATTTAAGATATGTATTTAAAAAAGATTATTTATATTTTATTTGTTATCAAGGTTATATATGAAGTTATATAAAAATTAAAATAATATTATTTCTTTATGATAACGTTTATACGTAACGTGTCATATTTTAATGTATAATTGTTCATATATAAATAAAAACATACACGATAATTATAATAGTAAATGAATATACTTGGAAGTTGGAAATCCAAAAGAGAAATTTTTTTAACCAACGGATATACCGATACCCGATGATTAATTATCCGACAGATAGCCGACAGGATATATGACTAAATTTTACAACTGAATATGGATATAGGATTAGCAATACCCTACCCAAACTGATCCAAACTGATGTCATTGCCATCGCTAAATTTTAAATCCAATTAAAAGATGATAGACAGCTTCATATTTTTGGGTCCCCTTGTAATTTGAATTTGAAAGTGTTTTCAAACAATAATTACTTAATTCGGAGAATTAAAAAAAGAAATAAAATTCCAAAATACAAACGCAGTTTGAAATTCCATCGACGTCACCATCATTTCCAGGTATCAATGAATCAATTTCATTCCAATCATCATCACTACATGGAAACTGCTGATGATTAATTATTAGTTTAGTTTTGTGAGCCCTAGACTCAATCGAACGATCAGATTCAATCGCCACAAAGGTAGTGATAAATTTGAGTTTATTATTAGAAATAATAATAATAATAATAATAATAATGTATACTTACTTTAAATGCTGTGTGCCTATAACTGATGTATGATGATAGTTTGTTGAGGTAGTGATAATTTGAGTTTATTAGAAATAATAATCTATACTTTACAAGTTATCAGTTAGGTCTATGGCAGCATGGCATGTGAAACATGAATACCTAAACAAGCTTGAGCATGTTAGTTAGTATCTACTGATTATTATAATTTATTACCGAGTAGTATAGTAACAAAATGATAACCGGTAAGGAGAATGTTATTGCTACCGGTCAATGTTTCACGATATTGTATTATTGTTTTGTATTCTTTCACTTGATTTTGAGGTGTGGATTAGATCTAGATATGTAGTTAGAGCATTCCCAATGGATTCCCTAAATTATGTGAGGGGGTTATTCATTTTTTTTAGAGATGGTTAGAAATGGTTGTGAGAGGAGGAGAGAGAAAATGTTGCTGTTTATGGTTAAATTTGGAGAAGCGCTCTGTTCATCTCTATAATTTTTTAATGTTTTTGAAAGTGGTTGTGAGTGAATGAGAGAGAAAAAGTAATGATAAAAGTATAAAAAAGTATTATTTAATTGAAAATGAGAGAGAAAAGATAGTGTTTTTAGTGTAATTATAGAGATGCAGATGGAGAATTGAATGGGAATGCATTCTCATCCCGTTCCCTATCCCTATATATCATATAATTACACTAAAAAACATTACATTTCTCTCTCCTGTTTAATTAAATAATATTTTTTATACCTTTTTCATTACAGTTTTCTCTCTCCACCCTATAATTTACAAAAAAATCACTACCTTTCCCCAAATTTACAAAAAATCACTACCTTTTCTCTCTCCACCCTATAATTTACACTCACAACCCCACCCTATAATTTACAAACCCTCCACACATAATTTTAGGGGATGGGTTGGGAATGCTCTTAGATAACTGTTTGCTAGAGCTTGTTACACAAAAGAGGTGAAATTAAAACAATGCAGATAATTGGATAGCTTTTTCTTCAAAACCGTTTTAAGTAAACCACGCAAACAACATAATTTGTTTTTGTGTGTGTGTATGCATGTATGTATGTTTTCCTTACAACTTTAGAGATGCTCATTGGATATTGAAAACAGTGATGCTCGAGACCGATGTTTCTCCTGTATTACATTCATATGCTCTTCCTAAATTTAATTTTGATGATGGCTTACAGGAGCATTTAAAGTTTGATAATCTGATTCAAAACAAGGGGTTTCTTGATATCACAAGTCTGGCAGAAGATAAAACCAGTGGATTGAGGAATACTCAGAACTAGTGCAATACAGTTTAGTTCAACTACTGTGGAATCAATTCTAAAAAATTTATCGTTTGAAGCAACATCTTGAGAATCTGTTGAAATGCGTCATAAATCAGTTGGACAGGAGGAGAGGGTTCTAGAAGAAAGTGATAGGCCCGCTAGCTTAACTAACGTTATGGATAGTTCAACCAACAGCGGCAAGAATGTTAAAAGTTGTGCATATAATGTTGAAAAGCTCTCAGCTGTTTTAAATATAGAATATATGAACAAACCATTAGTTAAAGGTTGTAGCTCTGCTCACGAGGAAACGAAAAATGGCGTTGGAAGTGATGCTCAACGGGTTAATAACCAATTTGAAATTAGTGAAGTAACTGAGATTAATAAGGATGAAGCAGCTGGAACTATGGATATTAATGCTGGTGATAGCCAAAAGAAGGATTCTTTAACAGACGCTGGTATAATTGGACTCTTAAGATTATAAATATAAATGCATATACTTGTGAGAAATTTAAACTAATTCCTGTTGGATTTTGCTTAAATTAGTTGCTGCTGGTCTGGAATCAAGAAATTTAGTAGGAGAAGATGGAATGGAACCTCTAAATTTAGCAGGTGGTGCTCATTTTGTTTTTGTTAAATGTAGTAAATTACATATAATCAGGAAATAAGTGTATTTATGTATGTTGGTGAAAAGGGTATATTGCATGAAATCACTATAAGATCAGTGGTTTTAATGTAGCCGAATCCTGTTCACAAACTTAAAGTTGATGAGCTTATAGTAGGATCATGGAGAAACTTAAGAATGTGAAAATGGCTACTTAGATGTGACCATTTTTTTAACATTAGTCGCCAGTTTTAAGAAAATGCAATATTAGTGTACTATAGCATTTTGGTTCACAGTCCACAGATGCGATTTTTAAGACGATCTCTTACCAAATTTCTTTTTCAGGCACAAAAAGCATTGAACTTTCTCAAAGTTCAAAAGATAACCCTGAGGTCAATGCAAAAGAAGAAAAAAAATATACTTTCAGGGTCAAAGCAAGTGCTGGTCAAAATCATAGTTTATCAAAGGTAGTCAAATTTTATCATTGTGCTTTACATTTTTGCTTCTCATTGCCATAACTCTTTTTAGCACTGTTTTTTTCATTGACATTTGCTTAGAATATGAAGGTGTCATCTATTAGCTCTCATGGTAGCCAACTGGATCCTATTAAATTGCATGAGGATTCTTCGGTTAGTAACCACTTGAAGGAAAAAGCTCCCACTAGACGTTCACGAAAAGTAGGAAACTTATCTTCACCACCAACGCCTCCTGGACAAGTTACTCCGGTCAGCAATCCAATGCTGGGTGGCGTGACTCCTATTGTCACATCAAATGTACATGATGTGAATAATTCAACCTCTATGTTCCATCCCTCTTTTACTGACTGTCAGCATGCCGAATTGGGCGCACAAATTCCAATGTATGGGTCGTTATTGTAAGCCTTTTACTTCTCATACATATTCATATTTTCATATAAACATGTATATTTTTTGGTTTAGACTTTTGATACGTGTGACTTAATGTTTCAGATCTGGAATGCCGCCTGAAGAGCCTCATATGATTGCTGCATTTGGGCAATCTGGTCAGTCTATTTTAGAGTTTTTATTCAGATTATTTGGTCAAAATATCATAAATCCATGTTAGTTTCATCATGCACATTTGTTTACAGATGATGAAACAAGAGCCTGGCAGGCTACTTGGCACGCTTATCAAGAAAGGGTCCGCAGTCAAATGCCCCAGCCCGACACCTGTGGCTCATGCACCCCTGATCAAGGAAATAATATTGGTTCTGCACATGGCAATTTTCTCTATGGCATGTATTCACCAATTGTAAATCACATGATCCCAATTGCATCTCCTCTTTGGAATATACCTACCCCATATCATGGTCAATGGTTTACTTCTTCACCAGTTGCTCCTTTTAGTGCTCATTTTCCTGCATTGCCTATAATAGAATCGGTCAAACTAACCACAGTCAAAGAGTCAGGTGCTCCAAGTTTACCTGTGATTCCTGTGGGCCCTAGTGCTGGTCCAGAAATTCATCCAATGGTGTCCTCTAGTCAGCCTACAAGTGATCCAAAAATCAGCAAGAGAAAGAAGGTTGATCAAAACATAAAGAAGGTTGTAACACAAGAAGAGATTATGAGCAAAGTTGAGGAGTCAAAGGTACAGGTGGCTGATGCAGCGGTGCATGCTGCTGCTGCAGTTGAGCACTGTGAATACGTATGGAGTCAACTTGAAAGTCAAATGAGTTCTGGTTTGGTTTCAGATGATGAAGCAATGATATCATCTTCAGCTGTATCAGTTGCAGCTGCTGCTTCTGTGGCTAAAGCGGCGGCAGCTGCTGCTAAAATTGCATCAAATGTTGCTGAGCAAGCTGAAAATCTTGGTGCTATTGTAAAAGGTGCTGAGCTGGCATCAGAAGCAGTATCATTAGTGGGGAAGATTGTGGCAATTGGTAGTCCCTTGACTATAAGAGAATTAGTTGAAGCTGGCCTCAAGGGCTTCTGCAGTTTTCCCTTGTCAAAGTTGTCCAATCAGGAGGGTTGCTCTGATAAGCATAATACTGAAAATAATGAAACCGTTCCAGTGATTTCTGAATCAGAGTTTGGATTGGTTTCTTCTTCTAATGTTGACCAGAACATGCCTCTGATAATATTAAGAATGGGGAAAGATGACATCATTAAAGAGGGTTGCCTTGTTGAGGTAAGGAAATTGGAATAGATATTGTTAATAACTAATGAAAGGTCTAATTATTATTTCAAAAACATTGACATTATGATATCTAAATCTTTGAACAAAACGGTTTAGGGGGTTGTTATATGCACTAAATTTTAACTTCATGTGACTTCTAAGTTTCAGCGTGTTCGACCCATTTATCGCATTCCCTGTTTAGCTATCTTATTTGACCCGTTCAGATAATACGCAACCTGATTTGACCTTTTTTTTCATTTTTTTTGTGAATCCATCGGTGTGCATTTTAGGTACTTAAAGACAATATCAAAAAGAAGAACCGAGCGTGGTTCGCAGCAAATGTACTGACTTTGAAAGATGGAAAAGCATACGTCTGCTACACTGAAATCCAATCAAATGAAGGTAAAAAGTTGACATAGTATGAGCTATTTAATAATAAAAAAATAGTATAATATTAATTGTAGTTAGCACACTGCCACATTTTATGTTGCTAATTTGGAGAAATAGAAAATTTTGAAAATCTTAACACATAACTGTATACAAAATGAGTAATTTGTATCATCTTGTGCTTATTTGATATTTTTAAGGGTCAGGGAAATTGAAGGAATGGGTCCCACTTGAAGCTGAAGGCACTGAGCCACCCAGATTACGGATTGCTCATCATCTGACTACCATGCGGTCTGAAGGTAATAGAAAAAGAAACAGAACAGCATTTACAGATTATGCTTGGTGTAGTGGAGACCGAGTTGATGTGTGGGTCCAAGATTGGTAAGCATTTTACAAATATAATGTTGTTATTATCAAAAGCTTGTGTAACCAATTTCAATTATTTTCAAACCGACTCTTAGCCCTTCATTAGAAGCTATATCAATGAATATATTCCAAACAATGTACTTTTTGTAGCTGGTGTGAAGCAGTTGTTGTGGAGACAAATAAGAATGATGTAACTTCTCTAACTGTTCAATTTCCTGGTATGTATAGTTATATCAATTTATTTATTTTCAGCTTTACATGATAGAATACTCTGATTATTTGGCGTATCTTGCAGCCCAAGAAAAGACCTCTGTTGTTAGATCATGGAATGTGAGACCAACTCTTATTTGGAAAGATGGCAAGTGGATTGAGTGGTATAGCTTGAAGGGGTCCCATTCTTCAGAGGTAAGGTTACTCCGTTTTTTATTATTATTTTTATTATTATTATTATTATTATTATTATTATTATTATTCGTATTAGTAATCAGATTTTAATGTTTGGGAATATTGCATCTGATTATTTAAGAAACAGCAAATAGGTTTTGGTCCCTGTGGTTTGGCATTTTCTCCTTTCACAAAAGAACTAATAGAAATTGGATGACGTTAGACATCTGGTTTTAATTGAAACGAAAATGAAACCACATTGACTTAGAAATGGTTATTTTGGCCAAACCAGACTAAAACTGTAATTTACTCTAAATATATAACTCTTGGAATTATATACAACATTTGTGGAATCCTTCAACAATATATAGTTATATACCTATATTCGTTTTTGATTATTTTATCTAATAGTTTTATGCATAATAAAGGTGGCACAGTTAAACACCCTCTTACTTCATAATATGTTGATGGATTATTTTGTTTCTCATTTTTTTGTGATATATATGGTTATAGGGTGACACTCCACATGAAAAGCGACAAAAGTTCGGTTCCTCTGTTTTAGAAGTTAAACCTACGGCTGAATTGTCAAAAAGTGTTAATCTTGTAAGGCCAACAAGAAGCGGTTTACTAAGGGAACAGTCGAGGGTGGTTTTTGGTGTTCCTAAACCTGGGAAGAACCAAAAGTTCATGGATGTTAACACGCATAGTGTTGCTGATAAAAACAATCAAAATAATATGTCACGCGCATCAAAAAACAATGTCAAGGAAAAGCAAGTTGATGAAGTAAAATCCAAAGTTATCAAAACTAGAAAACCACCGATTCCTTCATTTAAAACGTTGGCCCGAGAGAGCAAGTCAAAACCCTCTAAACCCACTGATGAACATTTCTCGGGTCAACCAAACATGATGGATGTTGACTCTTCTAATGCTGAGTTGATGAAGAGACAAAATAATTCACATGCATCAGAAAACAATTCTAAAACCAATGTCAACGAAAAGCAAGTTGATGAAGGCAAACCCAAAGTTATCAGGACTAGAAAACCGCCAATTCCTTCATTTAAAACGTTGACCCGAGAGAACAAGTCAAAACCCTCTAAACCCACTGATGAAAATTTTTCAGGTCAACCAAATATGATGGATGTTGACTCTTATAATACTGAGGATGTGAATAAAGTTTCTACATCAAAGGCAACAGGAAAAACTGCAGCTAAAATTGATGTCAACGAAAAGTCAACTTCGGAAGTTGAAACACGTAGATCGGTTCGTCGGATTCAGCCAACTTCACGGGTGAGCATTCGGGTACCTGTGTTTTGAAGTTAATTTTTTTATACCAAGTTCATTGAGGTTTGTTTTCTGCAGCTACTAGAAGGTTTACAAAGTTCTTTGACTGTCGCGTGCAAGTCAAAGAAGTCACAACAAGGTTACATCTAAAGGTAAATATCCTTCAACTTCAAGGACCATTCTGTAATTACAACTTCTCTTTGTATTTCAGTAGTTCCACACCAAGTTCATGCAATTTTGAGTACGAACTATGAAGCATGCTCATACTACTGGTGTTGTTTTGTGCTATATTGGTAACAAAGGTTTACATATGGATTATAAATTTTCGACGACGTATAGGTGTGAATGAAGTTACTGTATGTTTGTATGCATGCTGGTTTGCAGTAGGTGTTGACGTATTAATGTGCATGCGTGTATGAATATATATAGAGGGATGACTGCATACCCGATTTTAGAACTATGTGAGATACATATTCACGTATCCAATGCTTTACCTGTTTTACCTAAGGCGGTTATATAACCGTATGATGGTCTTTTTCATCTCATTAAAATAGTATACTATGTATAAGTGCTTATGTGATTTAGGGTCGGTTCTCATACTTAAGTAACTAAAATTGTCTCTGAATTGCACTTGTCCATACACATAAAAAGCCGTTCAAGGCAAAATTACCGAAGGGCTTTTAAGGTGTCCTACTCTCAGTCTCTGTGAGAATTTTAGTCTCATGCTGACATAGTATATACATGTATTAGTTTATGAGTGTGTGTTAGCCATTCTAAAAAAAATAAAACTAGAACACATAACACTGTTTTGTGTAACCACATAACTGCATATGCTCATTCCATACAACATTGACATGTTTATATAACGCAATAGCACGTGAGATTCATACAGGCATGGACATTGTGCCGTGTGTGGCTATTAACAACTCAACGCTAGAATTAATGTTAACATTATTTAGATAATATTATAAACAGATATATTTATAGAAAGATAAAAGAAACCAGATAAGGTTCCGTTCGGTTAGCATTGAACTTCAAACCGAACTTACCTACTTTCGGTTACTGCTACGTTACAAAAATATTACAACACTCGAAGGAGGCCAAGTCAAAACACTTCTCTATACACAATTCTTTTCACACCCTAATGACAACAATGGACATTTTGAGAAATTATAAAATATAAATACAGCAAGGAGCCAACTTTAGCTCGAGATATAAATTAAGGAAACCAGAACTCAAACCTAAAACCACCTTCAAGTTTCTTGTTGCCATTAGTCAGCCAAAAAGTCAACCCCACCATTTTCCTCTATTGATGATAATCCTCCATTTACTAAGCTTTGCACATTATGCACACCTTGATCTTCTTCATTGCGCCCATATTCAGTTTCCGCTTCGGGGTTAAAGGCTGATTTTGTAAGGGTTTGGTTTTTGTTGTCATGGTTGGAAAACTTGAAGGGCTTTTTGCAAATACAAGTTGAAGGGTATTCGTGGAATTCACCACGCCCGGTTTTCATCTCATCCGGTTCGCCTAAAAATCCTTGTTGGGCGGCTTTAACCTTTTTAGCAAATGATTCCCATGGTATCTTGTCGCGTTTAAGAAACAAGGCATTAAGCTTTTTCGCATTTGGACGAATGGTTCTCTTATGCCCCATGTACCTCCTTTTGAATGCCACCAGAAAACGAGAAATATTTAGTTGGTCACACAATAAGGAGTTAAGAAACCAACACAAATTTTATTTTTTATTATTATTATTATTATTATTATTATTATTATTATCATTCAAGGAATGGCCTATAGAATAATAAACAGTGCATGATTTCATTGACCTAAAATGTAAATCATAAACGGTAATTAGGGGTGTTTGGATGTGCGTTCTGAAATTGATTATGTGATAGCTTAGTGAGCTCACAAATACCGATAGCTACGTCATATTTGATAGTGTTTGGGTATTGACAAAAAAAAGACATTAGTAGAAAAAGATGTTTGGGTGTTCGACAAATTTAGGCATGCAAACAATTAATAGAAAAGGACTGCGAAAATGACATTGTTAAAGAAAGCAGACATGTAATTAAATGGGACTAAAACTTAGGTTAAAGAACATGTAAGACAATAATTTTACATACCTTCGACCCGCAAGAATCTTCGCCATGTTCCCATTATTATTGGTGACAAAAACATCGCTTTCGTCACAAACGATATAATCAATGGCAGCAAGCCGTGAAGAATAAGGAAGAAAAGGCTCAAGTTCTTCACTAGCAAGCATTTCCTTTGTGTAAAAATTTGGAAATAATTCCCTTAAAGGCTTTAAAGTTTCTTCCCCGCCATATATTTCACCCGATGCAACATAAAGATACGTGCTATTTTCAAAACCGAGGGCCCGAAGCATTAAACCTACTTCATGAGGTGTAAGAGGACATTTTCCTCGTTTCCGCTCTCCATCAGGACTTGTTTCCTAACAAGAATAAAAAACAACAGATATTGTTAAAAAAGGTGTTTGTGTAAAAACATTTTTTGGAATATAAAAATGTTTTATTGCAATCTTACGGGTAATGTTGCCCATCTTTTCCTGATTTCACCGAGCTCGTTTCTTTCTTTATCGCCACCACCGTAGTAACAACCCGAAAATGCAAGCATATCGGGCTCAAACCTGTAAATAAACACATTATAAAAACATAAATTAATCACACATTATAAAAGCATATCGGGTCAAAAGGGTTGAAAGTCACCCATAATGTCCTTCAAATTTTTGCATCTATCTAAATTGATTTATTAAATAAAAATTGATATAATTTATAAATTAATCATTAAATAAAAAAAGAGCACAAGGGAAACGTTATTCCAGCCGTTTTTCGGCCTGACCTGATGAAGTCCATTACCCATCCCACACGACCAATACGTTTTCTAAAAAGTGTCAAAACTACCACTAAACTGTAACATTTTACATCTATTTGTGGTCAACAGTTTCATAATAAGGTCAGGTGCATAACATTACAAACCTCAAGTGAATTGCAATGTAGCGAGGCGCCATCTTCCTCATTTCCATAACGATTTTCTGACCAAGATTTTGTATCGGCTTAGTGAACCGTAAAGCATGATAATTGACCCGACAACGCAGCCTTTGTAGCTCTTCATCAAGATCATTAGCAAGCCTATAATCAAACTTTGTTAACTGAACAACCTGCACAATTCAGTTATACCACTAATCAAAATACTATGTCAATATTGTAATAACAGTCACCACAAAAACTAGTTACAGTTTTATTTTTTTAAAACAGAAAGTGTTTTGGGTGAACCCGGCCCAAACCACGCTTTGGTCCATTATTAAAAACCCGGGCCTGTATAACCAAATTGAACCATAAAAAACAAGCATACTTTCATAACCGAGCCCATAAAAACTAAAAACGACTTTCGTTATTGAATTTATGGATTGTAATTTTTATACTTTAATATTAAGTAACCTTTTTATTAAAATAAATGGTATAGCCCAAAAACTTTAGGTCAATAGTAATAATAAACTAATTATTAGTTAACAAAAAAATTCAGCCCCAGGTCTGTTTTTTTGGTTTTTTACCCAAAAATATCAAGCCCAAACAGCAAAAATCAAAAACACCCTACACCGAAAAAAAAACGGAACCGAATGGTTATCAAAAACCCAACAAACTAATTTTCGGTTTTTGGTTCAGTTTGAGCCCAAAACCGACCCCTACTTGAAAGTAACTCATTTTAGGTTTGATAATATATCTTACGCTTCTCTTCACGAGTATTGGCAATACTTCATCAATATAAAATTGGGGTTCTGATTTCCTCGGGACCCGCATCGTGTATGGTGGTTTTTCAAACGATCTCATGAATTTATCCGGGACCCGTTTGACAACGGGCACGTCCCTCGCTAGAAACGATATGAACCAATTGACATCAAATATGTTGTCAAAATCGCTACAAAATTAGAATGATATTATAATCCAACAACATTTTTCTCAAATACGCAACATGGGTTAACATATAATATATACTTTTATTTACCTGTTGTCTTTCCAATATGAATGATGATCCAACTCGGGTATAACTAAAGTAGCGTTTAGAATCCGTGCAACAACTACAGCATCAGTAATCTGCATATTTAGAAATGCTTAATGTTTCTAGAATATAACATATAACAATATCACAATAAAACTTTCCATTAATAGAAAGTAACAATATTAGCAACATAAACATGAGTAGCAATATTACCCCTGTTCTTTGTTGGTTCAACCCACCACTTGCAGCAATTAATAGATAACCATTTGAAAGCCGTTGATTAGTAGGAGCTGCGTTTAATGAATACGGAGTTTTGAGGATATTTTTCATACAACAAAGCTAAAAAAACGTATGGTTATACGAGAAAATAAGGCGTACGTGCATAATAAGGGCTTCTCTCACTGCATCCATAGTAGAATTTTGAGAAGTCGGATTTCCAAATGTCGACTCGTGTAGCACTTAATCGGCCCTAAGTTTTAACGAACAAAAGGAATAGTATTAGTAGAGTAATGCAATATGTGATATTATTAGATCAACAATGTTGTTTCATGATAAAGTAAAATGCAAACCTGCCCAGAGATTAAATAAATTAATTTAAGTCAATACCTTAACGAAAAATCAAACACATCATTTTACACACATACGTATTCAAACATTATATCGGCTGAAATTAGGCCACAACATGTTAAGACATATACATATTTAAACATTAAGGTGCTTTCACAGTTCCAATTATCATGTTATTCTAGCAATGCAACACACAAAATAAATAATAATCAAATAAAAAGAAACAAAACTTTAGCATAAAATGTTCTTCTAATAGAAATTTGGAAATCAGCTTCAAAATATCAAAATTAGATATCTAAAGACAATAACACAAGAAAAATTAAGAAAATTAAATACCCTTTTGAATTTGTGGTATAAAATTCTGCTTCTGCTTCAAAAGTTTAACTTTTTTCTTAAATAATTATTAAATTCATCTAAAACCCATGTCCAAAAACCACACAGAAGTGAGATTAAACATATAAACAACAAAAACATTATGTGACAAATGTTTATTATTAATTAATAATGTATAAAACAAATACAGTTTGAGAAGCATTTACCACTTTTTTCTTCCACAATCTTCTTGTAACAAGTCTGTTGGAATAATACCCGTCAACATCCGAAGCAACACGCCCAGTAAAAAACGAAATCAAACCCAGAAGAAACAACATCACCCCACACACCACCGTCCACGAGATCCGCCGCCTCTTTCCACCACTCACTGCCGCCGTCTCCGGCACCGACCATAGCAAACAATGGTGCTTCTGCTGCTGCTTATGATTATTAGTCAAGATGAAAACTTTTCGAGTGCATCTCCAAGATTTAGCTACCCCCATTTGTAAAAAGTAAAAATAATAATAATACTAATACTTATCAAGAAATACATGTTTCAAATGAGGGCCCTGAGATTGTGCATTTCGCAGGAATTTAAAGCAATGACAGTTTGCTGGGAATTATTAATAATATTATTATGCAGGTTTGGTTGTAGAGAGAGAGAAAGGGGTGGTGTTGTAGAGAGAGAAAGAAGGACAGATTGAAATAGAAAGAGTTGGATTTTGTGTAGATTACGTTCAAATTTATTGATTGATTTCCACATTATTATTATTTATTATTTATTATGTATTTATTGGAGCGGTGGTGGGTCAGTGGGTTCAGGATTGATTGTGGGTGTATCATACACCGTGTATGTCAGCAAGCTGCAACAAGTTTGCAGGTGGTGTTAACGCCGTTAGACCAAGCCATCACCACCGAATCATATCATTTTACGTAGGGGATATGTAAATAATTGGCAACTTATATTATTATTATTATGTATTTATTTATTTTAGTTTATTTTCTATAAAGGTAAATGTTTTTTTTCTGTCTGTCGGATTTGAAAGCAGGATATTTAAGTGCTTAAGGGAGTTTGTCTCTATATACTGCATGACTTTAGCTTATTTATTATAAAATAGTTATAGCCTTATAGGTATGGGTGTTTATTGAATGGGTTTTGAGGGATTTTTGTTATCTAAGTTTTGGTTTACTAATAGAGAATTTGAAAGAAATTAGGATTAGAATTCAATACACAAGATAAATAGAAAAAATAAATGTATCATGCAAATAGATAAGTTATAGTTAATGATGATCTAAGGGTCTAATAATATGGTGATCTTATGGAGATGTTCTCACGATGAGTATGTTATTTGGAGTTTTAATTTCAAACAAGAAGAGGACGATTGCAAATCGAAAGCCAACAACTCAAAGATCGTTGAGACGATCATAATGGAAGCCTCACATGTAGGGTTCAATGTTTCATGGAAGACATTTGTTTGGGTAAACATTTAGTTGCTTTACATGGAGGTTACAGCATAATAGAGTTCCATTAACAATGAATTTGTCCATTTTACTAAGCTTAGATTGACATTGCTAACCATTTATTTCCGTTTTGCCCATTCTCGAAAGGAATTCGAGACCAACTTTGTCTATGGAGCGGAGGAGTTTCAGCTAAGAGGTTGAGCCATTCAGTAGCTTAAGAAGAGCGTGAGCGGGTAGTGTTTTTCTGGTCCGTCACAGGTGAAACAAGTTTTTCTCTTTTGTTTCTAGCTCTTTTGTTTATATAGTCCATTGTCCTGCTGGTTTTTTTTTTCCTAATAAAATGACTACTAAAATGTTTAGCTTCACAATGATTTTTTTAGTTTACCCATTTCAAGATTGATATTGGGGAGATCAATTTGTAGGCACCAATGAACGCAATTTGGAAGTTTGTGTCAAACATGCTACGAGGAAATGTGATGCTTTTTGACCATACGTACGAAAACATCCATATTTTATTGTATATATTTTGTTTTATACTCACTTTTATCATAAACCCGTAGCATTTTGTACAATAGTATCTACAAAGAAAGCTGCCATAATAGATATGGCATTTTTTAATATTTAATTGAAGATAAATTATGTGTTTATATGTGTGAACTCAAATGCATATAAACGTGAGATAAAAAAAGCATGTTACTTAAATATTTATTAAAATGTAAAAAGCGGATCCTTGTATAATGGCTTATTGGATTTTTTTAATCCAACTAAAGGCTATTGGCTGATAATAATTTCAATTAAGTTTATCGCAATTGATGGTCCAAAATCTAAAAAAAATAGCTCTAATTGGTTCCCCTTAAAAAAAAAACTTAACGCCGTTAACCTTTTTATGAATTTCAAACTGGCTTTTTTAGGGTTTTTGATCAGAATGATGATGTGGGTCGATTGATGCAAAACTTAGTTCGAAACAATGCTACAAATGGCTTGATTTTTGTTAATTGGAAGTTCAAACACCCGATTTGAAGCACAATCAAGCATTTTGAGCATCATTTCGAGCTAAGTTTATATCAATCGGTCCATGTCCTCCTTCTTGATCAAAATCCCAAAAAAATCAGTTTGAAAATTTAGAAAAAAAAATAGCGTCGTTAAGTTTCTTTTAACGAGTGACCACTAAGAGCCAATTGTTTTAAAATTTAGGACCATTGGTGGCGATAAACTCAGTTGGGATTATTATCGTCCAATAATCTTTAGTTAAAATTATTAAAAATACAATAAAACTATAAACCTAAATAATCGGTATCAACAATACACAGGTGAACCGAACTTGAAAGTAAATTTATTTTATTTTATCGTTTGATAGTGTTTAACCAATTCTTGCTCATATTCTTTTATTCACCTTTAAATAAAATTATTCTTTGAAAATTTAAATAGTTTCAAATTTATATAACCCGTGTGTTGTGGCAGGTTTGTGAGAAAGGAGATGAGAGCGTGAACATCTGAGCATCGTAACGCGAATAAAAACAAAAACAAAAACAAAAACAAAAAATATATATAACTAAAGTATATATATATAACAAAATTAAACCCAAAATCATTAACTAAAAGTGATAACATAGGTTGCCACGTATAACGGAGCGTTATCATAATTCATAACTAAGACCAAAGATTTAAGCAACAAACCAAGAACACTCAATCCATTAGCCACCGTCACCGGTAGCCAAAAATGGCATAGGTGAGCAACCAACAAGAAAACCACAACCGCTAAAAGGACCAGTAAAAGGCTACTGGACCACCGTTGTTGCCAAACGACCGCCACCAAGGGTTTCCGAATATAACCCGACAACAATCAGGCAACCACTTCTGCTACCCTCTACCAAGTGTCTTCTACACTGGTGGACCAACACGACGGATGGAAATCCCTTGCAATGCACCCACCGCACCACCGATGACATGAGTTTCTGAATAGTTAAAGGTGCTTTTAGTTAAATTATATTACATGGATAACAGTGACGGCTACATGAATTTTAGTCAGTAGGTAAAGGTGCTTTTAGTTAAATTATATTACATAGATAACAGTGGCGGCTACATGAATTTTAGCCAGTACGTATAAAAAAGGTCGACCTCGAACGTGTAAAGTCAACCTAAAACTGGTCAAACCAAAACAAGTTGGGTCAAAAAAGATTATATTAAATAAACTACTTAAAGAAATGTAAGCATCAAATACTTAAACATAACATATTACAATTGACCTATGCGTGATTTCATCTTTTGAAAACGATCATTTATAGCTTCATTCATAACACTTGCAAATGCTTATTTTCAACAACTACAAATTACAAAATGTTCCTGTAACACCCTAGGCAAATCCCACATTAGCCGTGGACAGGAGAGATCTTGGTTCATAAGTAAATGTCCTGCCTCTTAAATCACCAACGTGTTTTGGGCTTAATGGTAGTGGATGAGAGGAGAGCTCCACAGTTAAGCGTGCTCAAGTGGGAGTAGTAGCAGGATGGGTGACCTCCTGAGAAGTCTCTACCTGGGCAACCGAAAACAAATCCGTGAGCTCTTTGTGGGCAAAACGGACAATGCTGGTGGTGCAAGGGGTCAGATGTTACAAGTGGTATCAGAGCTACTCCTGTGCAGTTCGGGATGGTGGGGCAAACCTCATCAGAGAAGGTGAGTACCCGGGGTGTCACGAGGTACATCTTAGGCGAATCCCACATCCTAGATTGGATGGTGGGGCAAACCTTATCGAGGACGATGAGTCCAAAAGGGGGGGGGGTGTTTGTAACACCCTAGGCAAATCCCACATCGGCCGTGGACAGGAGAGATCTTGGTTCATAAGTAAATGTCCTGCCTCTTAAATCACCAACGTGTTTTGGGCTTAATGATAGTGGATGAGAGGAGAGCTCCACGGTTAAGCGTGCTCAGGTGGGAGTAGTAGCAGGATGGGTGACCTCCTGGGAAGTCTCCATCTGGGCAACCGAAAACAAAGCGGACAATATTGGTGGTGCGAGGGGTCGGATGTTACAGTTCCATTACTAGGGATGGCAATGAAACCCGAACCCGATAGGAAAACCCGAAACCCGACATAAATGGGACGGGTAATACCCGACCCGTTAGGGTTTGGGACAGGTTTGGGAATAGTTTTCAAATTTTTTGCGGGTTTGGGACGAGTTTGGGATTTCTAATATACCCGATTACCTGACCCGATAACATAGACCCATTTACCCGATTATATATCCGATGTGCCCGATATAGCTTATTATATTATACATATACTACATTCCAAATATATTATTTGACGAAACTTGTTTATGCCAATTATTTGAGATATTTCACCTTTATGGTAACCATCTTTGTAATCGATTAGTTATATTTTGTCAAAACCCCGGTAGAAACCCGGCGGGTTTTGAGCCGGGTATACCCTACGAGTATTTTGTCAAAACCCGATAGGAAACCCGAAACTAGATGGGAAAACCCGAAACCCGACGGGTAATTACTCGATTAAAACCCGACGGGTTTGGGATAGACTTTTATAACCCGATATGGTGTGGGAATACCTAATCCCAACCCAAACCCGACCCATTGCCATCCCTATCCATTACATACTTGAGAAGTAAAACAGAAGGCACTTGTTTGTATCTCACTCTTAGGCTTAATTGTTAACTTTCAAAGCAAAATTAAACTTGGCTTGAAAAGTTGGGCTCAAAATGTTTGGTTCGGGGCACTAAAAAATTATGGGCGGGCACTTGAGTCTTTAATTCTAATATGCTAGACATTTATAAGGAAGCTATAGACTTGAGGAGGTGTTTATACCCTTCCAGACCAAACATTAGACCCGTCCCTGATATATAAATAATATATGAATAAACATATCGATAATCTTATATGGATAAACATAAGAAATTCAATGTGAATATTAGAGCATGTTTGGAATTGAGTTTGAAAAACACTTATTGGCTTATTGGGATTTTCAAAAAGCCAATAAGTTAAAATGTGTTTGGCACTCATCAAAATCCTTTTTATTTTAGCTTTTTGAAAACGTTAAAAAACAGTTTTCTAAAAGCGTCACTTTTTAAGATGGTTTTTTGAAAAAACCAATAAACCAATAAGTATTTTTCAAGCTCAATCCAAAACATGCTCTTAATGGTGATGCACTAACATAAATCTATACTATATATAATATATAACTAAAGGGTAAATTAAGACACCCATTTTAAGTATTTTACAATCATTAAAGCATATAGTACCATCTTCATTAAGGGTACAAGGGTCATTTTAACCTTAAATCTAATGTGCATTTTTTGATTATTCAAATAGTTACAATTTTAATCCTTCAAATTTTGTAAATTTAAATAATAGTTACAACAGTGGTCCTTTATCTTTTACCTATATATTCTTATAATTTCATTTTTAACCCAACTTTCCCCCACGATTATTAAACGGTCATAATTTTTTCATATGTCAATATTTTTTTAAAAAATTTATACCATAAAAACGAGTATTTTATTCTCTTTAATTTAATTACCATATTGCTATCGTTTTCGAAGTTAACAAAAATTGCATTGGAGAGTGTTACGAACCCGTTTTGATGGTTTTAAATTAAACCATGAGCCAAAATGTTAGTAACATTTTTTCTCATCAAAAATCGAAATTGAACCATTAAAATTGAAACCCGACCAAGGCAAACCATTACCAATAGTTAGGTTCCGATTTGGTTTGTTCTTTGATAATAAATTGAGTTTAAAATAAGAATTATTAATCTATCTAAACATTCATTTCAAATTAAGTACCAACTAATAAACTATTTAAGAGAATCATAATATAAACAAAGATAATTTTGGTCACGTAAATGATAAACCTTATTGGAATAAATAGAAGACAAAAATCATAACAAGAACAAAACCGAGAAAAAATCATACTAGAATTTAGGCTAAGCTAAAGTTATAATAAACAGGCTTACTCGTATTAAACAAAATTTGCTCAGTTGTATTTTAACTATATCTAATATATATATATATATATAGGGGATGGATCTTGCGAGAAGTCAAGTTGCAGTCAGAAGTGCGAGAAGTCTTTCTGGGCCACTCATCTAATTTTCAATCTTTCATCATTAAAAATATATGGAAAGGTTATAAAAGTAATATAAATGTATTCTCTTTCTAATTAATATATATAATTAAACACATGAGTTATATTTCTAACTAATATATTAATCTAATTACAATAACTAAAAGATTTAAAAAATTAATAAATATATAATACAATAAATTTATGTTTTTTACCCTATTTTTTAAGTTCATCCTACACAACTATAATTTTTTCCTACACCTCTTCAAAATTTTGATACATATCTTTAATTTTTCATACACGTCTTAATTTTTTTTCCTACACATTTTCAATTTCTTCGTACCTATGCTTTTCGTCCAACACATATTCAATTGTTTCCTACGCATATTCAATTTCTTCCTACACATCATTAATTTTCTTATACACATCTTAATTTTTTTCCTACACACATTTTATTTTCTCATACACAACATATTTTTTTTCTTACACAACTACATTATCTTCAATTGTTTTCTACGCATATTCATTTTCTTCCTATACAACATTAATTTTCTCATACACATCTTATTTTTTTTCCTACATATTTAATTTTCTCATACACAACATATTTTTTTTCTACACACCTACATTCATCGTACACTTTTTTTTCGTCCTACATATCTTCAATTTTTTTCCTACGCATATTTAATTTCTTCATACACATCTTCAAAATTTTCCTACACATCTTTAATTTTCTCATACACATCTTATATTTTTTTCCTACACATTTTCAATTTCTTGGTACACATTTTTTTCCGTCTTACAAATATTCAACTTATTATTTTTTTTCAAAAGAGTAATCAATGACGAAGATACTATTTTGATTAAATCTTATAGATAAAAAGTTGTTTATTGGTGAAAAAAGAACAAAGTTAGATCTTACACTAACATATAATGAAATAAATAAATTGTAACTTACAAATCATAACTTTTGGATATTTATGTTTTGAGCTTTTATTTAGGGATAGATGAGAGAAATTAAATAATTAATTATTTTATTCTACATAAACTAACATTTTCATATTTATTTTAATTTCTTTCAAATTTTATTAATTACAATAAATGCAATAATGTTTCAACCATTGATTAATAATCTAATGGTTGAGATCACTTTTTGCACTTCTCGTTATAAAAATCACTTCTGAAATGAACCTAATATATATATATATATATATATATATATATATATATAATAGAACATATCAAATACCACATAAGTAAATAATTAAAATTTCAAAATGCCTTCAATATTTACGGTTAGCTTCAGTTTAACCGTGAAACCGAACCATTTAACGGTTTCACAGTTTCAAGCGAAATAATGAGCACCCATAAATTTGTTATGTGATTACAAAAGTATGTGTTTCCGCTGCATTGCGCGGGCATCCGCCTAGTATAGTATAAAGTAGATATATGAATGAAAGTTTAGCAAAATAAATTACAGTATGTATTACGCACCAAAATATTTGAAATGTCGGATGCATGGCTAACACCGTTTGCTGTTGGCCCTAAACTGTGAGTTCCGAAGTTCTGTGCTGCAAATTCAAAATTTTATTATCTTTATATTCTTTTTATAATTCGTTTATTTTACGATTATGAATTTCCGATTTATAAGTCTAAATTATTAGAATGAATGGAACTGCAAAAATAAACACGTGTAACTTTGCTAAATTATTAAAATCAGTTGTAAAATAGTCTTTTATTTTAATATCATGCTAGAAAGATTGATAATAATCACAACATAGATTTTTTCTATGTTTTAGATATCTGTTTTACTCTTATGAACATAGATTTTTTCTCTGTTTTAGATTTCTGTTTTACTCTTATGAGGATATACATAAACCTATGGCCGAACCCAAGTCTTGAAATTGTTAATACTCATTTTTATGCGTAATATATTTGTTTTACACATTCAAAAAGTGATGTGTAAAAGCAATCATTGTCCACGATCGTATAACCAATAGTCTTTTCTTCAACTTACAAAATCACCTTTTTTTTTTAATTTAAATTTTCCATTGATCGTTAGATTTATCCTTTAGTTACATATCAACAAAATGACATATTTTATATACAAATCAATGTGAGATAGTAAAATTGAAAAAAATAAATCAAATCAATATTAAATCAACTTTGAAAGGACGAAATTAGATGGCGTCAGTAATTATGTAGGTCGTTAAATTATTTTGGAGATTTTTTGATTGGGGGGCCTTGGGTCTTTCTAGCCCTTGTATAAATTGTCCTTTTATTCATTATTATGCCTTTCGAACCAATTTTGTGATGGACTGGTAGTTGGCAAGCCATAGAACCCCAACATTTATGTTATTGCCTCATTAAACCTAACAAGGGTACAAGAATAGCTTAGTGGTATACATTTTAACAATAATTCATTCAATTCTCTTTATACTCGTTCGAGTTAGGATTTTGAAGTGTCGTTGATAAGGCATTTGAATTTGAATTTGAGCGGGCTGTGTAACATCATAAACACGTATGGACCCAAGGATGATTTTAAAACGGTCAAATCATATCTAGTAGCAGTCGACATTTTTTATAATCTTTTTTAAAACAAGCTAGATATTATATTGACTAAATTATAAATTTTGTGTTTTAAACATAGTCAATTTGTGCATCGGGTTTTTTAGAATGTTATTTCACATTATGATCTTTAAATGGCAAAAAGCCACGTTTTTTGTTCTTTCGACTAACGGTCATTCATTTCATCACCGAGTGAAGAATATCCATCTTGATCCCCGAAAATTTTTGGGTCTTACCAATCTCACGAAATGATGTTCTCGATCTCAAATTTTCTTCTATGTCATCTCCATGTCATTGCCAAAACCCCTCCGGAATATTCATACTGATCCCCGCTCTATGAAAATATTTGTTTATTAATAATAATCATCTTATAGATGTTATTATATATTTAATTTGATATATTTTGTCATTTATTGCATAGTTAAACACGCTTATATATTTGATTTGAAATTAAAGTCAAACTTTAAGAATTGTGCTATAAATTGCTGCTAAAAACTTATATTCCTAAAAATATGAATTTTAACATTCATTTAGAACATTTTATATTAATTATAACTAGTAGGTTTACCCGTGCTTCGTGATGGGGGCATGAAATTGATGATCCGGATATCAGTCTTTTCGTATTCGAACTTCGCAACTTAACACACCCCAATCCATAGTGTATTTTACAATCACACCAACACTTCACCATGTCTATCACCTTTTTTTTGTTTCTTTTCTATCTTTTTTTTACCAAAATTTCTGGTCAACCAAAATAACCATATTGAAATCACAATTATCACACCCACAACTATCTTAAAGCAAAACTACCAACTGAACTAAAGCTAAGATAACCATCATGAAAACATTACTGGAATAAGGTCAAAACAATCAAAGCTGTAGAGGAGAAATTGTTATCAAAACGGTAGAGTACAAATCGTTTATACACCAAACTATTAAAACATACAACTCATATCAATCAAACGAATTTAAACGCAAAACACCAAACAAAAAAGCAATTCATCATATAACTGAATGTAGACGAAGGATGTTACAACGAAACAAATAATGGCAATGAAAATTTCATCAAAAACACAAATCGAAAAATATCAAAGAAACATATAGCTCTCAGATGAAGCTAAGCTCATCATCACAGAGTTATCATGGTTAAGGAGGCTCAGATAATTTGAGAGGTACCATCATAGCCTTCAACTTACAAAGCCGCCACCGAATGCGTAGCTCATCTAACCGTCACCACCTGTGGCTGGGGTTGTTGCCGAAATGTGACAGAACCTCAACGCCGTCGCCGCCTAAGACGACCTTAGCCGTTGGCAACGACAGGCTAAGTCGCCACATAAACCAACAAACTCAATGTCGCCCCCGCCGCCATAGACGGTCAGAACCGCCGACAGCGTCAGGGAAACAGTCATGTTGTTACCATTAATGATCGCCGGGGCACTGCCACCAGCAGACGACCGCCGCCTAGGGTTCGTAAAACGAACCCGGCAACAATCTTAGCGGTGCAAAAAACAGAGTCATAGCCTTCGTCGCTGTAGCCACCGTCAACGACCATCTGTTGAATCACCGTCGCTCCCTCTCTACAAACCCACGGCAGCCGCGGGAAAGGAGTCAATACAGAGAGCTTTTAGAGAAGTGAGAAACAGTTGAGATCTCAAGAGGTTGAGAGAGAGAGAGAAATAAAGGTAACAGATTGAAGAGATCGATAAGCGAAGAAAGTAGAAAACACGTATCAGTAACCGTGTCATGATTCTGATGCATAATATACTTGTAACATATGCATCAAAAAGGCTATCACTACAACAGTATCAAAATGTGAGAGGACCCAAACTTCTCAATTAATATATATATAATAATATGTATATATAGTCAAATGTTACTCCATATCGAAATGTCAACGCATATATATACCAATAAGGCTCGATACATTTATCAGAGATCATTGTTGGTAAGCACTATCGTACTTAATACGTGCCCAGAAACACTCAAGATAACTATATATTTCAACCAAGTTGGCTGTATTTTATAAACATTTGTTGCCAAATTGCTTATATTTTATACCCATACACATTTAAATGGATCACAATATGAAGTACTATGTTGTTTAATATGTTTCAAAGTATTTTTGCATACCTTATTATAGGTGTCATGTTATCTCGAGCATGATCCCGACGAGTATTCTGGCAGCTGAGATTCCTAGCTAGCTTCGGATCCTTAATTAGTAACCGACTATATGTTATATTTATTTTGCTTGCAGGCTACTCAAGCCTATAACAGCTTACAACGACTATAATGACTAATTTTCACTTGAAAGCTCGGAGAACCAGTTGAAATGCACATGGAGGAAGAACAAGTCCACCAACAGTCATGACGGCTATGGTTCCTGATTTTTAGCACTTCTAGTTATTTTCTTTTCCTATATAATGAGGCTCTTGTAAACAAATAGGACACACTGCATTCACCCACTACACTATTCTTTATACTCTAATCATCGTTTGCAATCAGTTCTTGAGTTGTAATCACTTTTTCATATTAATAAATTGAGGCAAGTGATGATTTTCCCCTCCCGAGGTTGTTTTCCAGAGGATCCTCACCAGGATCTAAGGTTTTTTCCTCGCTATATCGTTGTGTCAACCCTTTACTTTTACCGCAACCACTTATCACATTGTTGAAGAACACTCTACCTCACTTAACGAATTTGTTCAATTACTACTTCGATAATTTTTTACCAAAACACCTTACTGATTAAGGTTGTTTTGAAGATGATTAGTGAATGTGCTATTTAAGCCTAAGACTATTATTTTCGGTACATGTATAAGTGGTTAATATTTTTCGGATTTAGAAGGATGAAGTCATGAAGTCATATTTACCTGTTATATATTGGATGACTAGTAACATGTGTGCTTTGATGATAACTCGATGTATAGTCAATCTTGATAAATCTTGAAAAGGCAATGACGTGCTACATTAAAATAGAAATGTTGATAAGAAAAGAAAATCAAACTATAATGTTGGAGGTAGCAACTATATTAGTATGGTGGAGAATTTTAAGATAAAAGATAGTGTATAAGATAACGATGACACAATCAGTTGTGTTCTCATCGCTGAGAGCATTGAAGGATCAACAAATCTTATAATGGATGCAACGGTAAAACCAAAGGTGGGTGTGAGAGAATTATTGAGTAAACTAAACGACACATCGACTGAAACTTTCTACTTCTAGTAATTTGAGGGCAAGTTATTTCTAAGAAAGGGAGAAGATAAAGAACCAGTTATGCAAATGGCTAACGTATACGTGGATTAACTTGAATGCAATAAATAGTGAAGAAAAGATTTCATAATTTAGGTATAACATGTTAGTTGTTTTGTCATTCAAGTCAAACAATTCCCATGACTTGTAACTATTTTGATATTTTCTGTCCTTTTTTTTTGTTTTAGTTTATTTTTATGAATTCTCGAGTTAATCGAATGAAGTTATTCGAGACCTAAAAACTTGAAGTTGGATTCAAATTAATATTTGAATTTTGGTTGAATTTGAGGTTGATTCGATTACCTCGAGTTTTGAAATATGAAGATGAACTTAGAAATTCAAAATAAATTTGAAAAGAAAAAAACAAATTATAAACTAGTATTCAAATACGGAACAATTCAAATTATTAAGAAAATAAGCTAGTACTTTACAGTTTACAATAATACAAACGCCATTTTACTTGAAGAAGTATGAAAAAAATTGGTTTTGGAGGAAGACTTAAATATGGATAGCGTATAACCTTATTTGTATTCATATAACTAGTAAGAGAGCCCGCGCGTTACGACGGGAATACAACTTTGATTTGGTCCATAGGAGGTTGTTTTGGTACCGACGTTTTCTATAGTAGAATTTGCATTCGGTATAATGTTGATGTGGGTTTTAAACATGTCGACGTTACTTTGGGTTTAATATTTTACAGTTTTACACTTTTATTACATGATCGCTTGTATAACATATTGATTATAATGATGATGTTAAATGATGTTTTTTTCTTAGGGGATCCGTCCATTGAAAGACCCGTTTCTCACATTTAGTTTTCTAGGATTTGAAGTGGCCTTCACAGTTTTGATTGGAAATAAAAGATATAAATAAGTTCTCATCCGTTATGTGGAATTGAAATATAAACATTTTTCAAAATCAAATTCGCAAATATTTTGACAATTAATGTACTTCAAGTAATAATTATCCTAACATTGTTTAACAAACCAAAAAAGCTTGTTTTTCTTCTCTTGTAAATACACCTCCTACAAATTATCAAACGTCTTACTATATTTACTCTGGCTATATAAATCAATAATATGTAATCGAGTTTGCAAATCATGAAGAAATCGAAAATTTAAAAGTTTATTAAAATGTGTAATAAATTATTCATTCAAAACATATTCCACCATACATTTTAGGAAATATAATTTGTTTAATTTACATTAAACTAAGGAGTTTACCAATAAGTCAATGTGTAAAATAGGTAAAATGCAAACACACAAAAGTGGCATATTCTTACTCACATCTTCCTGCTAACATGAATTTGTGCTATAAATTTATAAGTATTACCCGGTTTTTAATGACCTATAATGTGTTTATTTAGGAATATAACATATTTAACTTCAAATACAACTTAATTATTTTTCAATTAATTATTAAACTTTTGTATGGTAATTTTGTAACATACACATTCATGTCTATAGACATGACATGTTTGCCTGCAAAATCATATCACATATGGCACAAGTGCATATATGCAGCAAAACCAACATTTTTAACAATTCCAAATTAAAACAGTGAGGTTAATAAATATAGATAGACGAGTATAGTTAAAAAGGATTTAACTATGAAATCTGCATGGCAATGATGATACTGTATATTTTTGTATAAATAAGGAATCACAAAATTATATCCTAGCATACCATACCACACTATATACAACATTACAACCTAGTAACCCTCTGTCTTACAAACTGCAATACCTGAAGCATAACTCACACAATTTTATTAACTCATTACATTTACCTTGGCATACTTTTGGAAATTTTGGGTATAGAAAAGTGCAGTCATCCTATATCCGTCCATCTCCGGCTTATACATGTAAGCATTCCTAGGTAGTGGGCACACACGGGGCTCCTGGAGTCCTGGGTTGGGATCTGTCAAACAACAAGCAAATCAAGAGCAAAACCAAACCAAAACAAATCATCATTTACTATAATTATTTACATCAAATACTAAAAAAAGATTGACCTAGGGAAACTGTAATAGTTGCGCTCTATTTTTCCTATAAAATATCAAGACATATTAACTCTCTAGGAATTATGGAGGGAGGGTAGTAAAGCTACCCACGGATCCCTTATCCGACCCGCGGATCGTCAAAGACATCCGCACAAGGAATAAGTGGACTGGTAAAGCCAAGACACTTCGTGGAACTCCATCACAACCCGCGGATGGTCACGCAAGCATCCGCGGAAGGAATCCACAAACAAACTCAAGGGACTCATCACACGTATGATCCCCCACGTAATATGGAAGAGCAGTTGTAACAAACTACTTCTAGAAGATCCCCTCAAAACCTCCTGATAGCGACATCGGCCAATGAAAAGAAGACACCTGGACACGTAATGGCTATCCCACGACGTGCACAAATAATGGCTACACCATAAACAGGTCCAGGCTGTCACATCCAATAAATGCCCGACACATGTCCGTTTAGGTAGAGAGGGAATAACTTGATAGTGACAACTCCACCAATCACCTTCCCTCCCCCTTCGGCTATAAATACGAAGACCATCCCTTCAAGGTATTAATTCACACTCTCAAGCCTTAAGCGATTACATACGGTGTCCTACTTTATTCCGTTCAAAGTACGATACTTATTCTCACGCCGGAGGGTGGTTACGGGAAGACCTCCCACTCTATCCTTCTCGTACGAGACTCAACGGTGTTCTATTTTGCAGGCGTCAGCTTGGATCTGTTCTCAGTACTTTAGTATACTCACACTTGTGGAAATATCGGATCGAACTACCCAGTTCGACTTAGTGTTTCTTCATTGGTGTCATCCGGTTTTAACTAGATACACGGTTTTTTACGGTTTTTTTGATTCAATGTGATCTGAAAATGAGTCAGAACCAACAGCCTTCTGCGGCTCCGGGAAGACCCCGTCGTACTGAAATTCTGGACGAATCAGTCCACGAAGGACAGGTGTCGGAGGAACTTCGCCGAGACACAAGAACTCCGGTTTTCGAAAATAGGACCGGAGAAGTTCCGAGATTTGAAGACTTTGCATATCGCAGAAACTCCAGAACCCCGGCCCGGGAAGACCGAGCCGGAGATTTCTCGAGGCGCAAAGTCACTGAGATCCAACGGACCACTCAAAATCCGGCTCTGGAAGACGGAGCCAGAGAGTTTCCCAGGTTTGACGGGGACGAAACAAGAACTTACCAGGCCAGATCTGGTAAAAACATTCTCACCCCAGAAGAATGGTACCAACAAGAGAAACATCGGCTAAAAGAGGAGTACGAGCGAAGAGTGAGGCGAGATCAGGTCCAAGCCAGGACGCTGACATACGACTCACCATCTCTGTCTCCACCACCAGTACGACGCACTCAGGATCTAGAGTTGGAAGATAACTCCCGATCAGCTGGTCGTTCACTGGCCAAAAGCCGCAAAAAAAGTTATCACACCCAGCGTACTTTATCCCACAGAACTCCTCGGGATACTCGACAGAAGGAAACGTTTCAGGAGGAAGATTACGCGAGTGATGGTCGTTGGGATTATGGCAGGGAAACCTCCAGCCGTCCTAAGCCGTTAGTCAAACATGCTGAGTACTTCAGCGATGCAGAAGAAGACTTCACGAAACCATACCGCACCGCTGCATTCGCGGAAAAATCGAAGTTCATTCCGGGGATAGCAACCGCTCCCTTCCCGACTAACATCAAGATCCCGAGCAATCTGGGAAAATAAAACGGGATGACTGTTCCAAGGGATCACCTATTGAACTTCATAGCAGTTGAGGGAGTAAGCGGATGGACCATGCCCTATTGGTGTCATATGTTCGCATTGACACTAACGGGAGCAGCCAGGGAATGGTTCGAGAAACTGCCAGATGGTCAAATTAGCAGTTGGGACGACCTAGTGGCAAAGTTCTCACAGTATTTCAGTCAGCAACGTAAACATACAAGAGATGCGTTGGAAATCCTGAGTGTCATCCGACGAGATAACGAGTCACTGGAAAACTTCATAACCAGGTTCAACAATGAAAGCTTGAACATTGGTGGAATCGGTGAAGACATGCTGCGGGGAGCGTTCCGAGTAAACGCAAGAAGCCCCGAGATGGTCAGATGCTTAACAGGGCGGGATGGCATGCCCCAGACTTGGGACGCGATCATGTCCGCGGCTAAAGTCTTCGCAGCCACAGAAAAATTGCTAGGACGAGAGGCACCCAAACAGCAAACAAGAACCGAGCCGCGGAACACTCAGCCAAAAAAGGAAGAGAAGGGTTCAATATGGTCTAGGATACAACCCCTAGAAAACTCTTCCAAACAGTTTGATGCCAGATCACTGATCGGGCAGTAACAAAAGGATAGAGCAACGGGTAAGACCGACCGTCAACATTGGACACCCTTAAAGAAGACACCGTCCGAAATCCTAACAACAGAGAATATCGAATTCAGGAAACCCCAACCGTTGGTCAAGCGGGTAAACCTGAATCCGAACAAGCATTGCATGTTCCACGAGGACATTGGGCATGACATAAATGAATGCATAAGCTTGAAAAATGAGATCGAGTCCGCCATCAAATCTGGAAAACTTGATCATCTGCTTAAAAACGTGCGACAAGGTCCATGGAAGAACGCAGCTCCCGCAGATAAGGGACCCCCGCGAAAGCAGATCAAGGACTTGAATGTACACATGATCCAGGGAGGACCCACTCGTAAGTTCAAGCGGAGAGAAGCAGACGAAGAAGAATGGAAAAATGAACCCGTAGTTTTTCCAAGAGTGAAAGGAGGGCCATGCATGAAACAACCTCTAATCATCACGGCCTTGTTCGGTCAGTATCGGTCCCAATATGTCTTCTTCGATACTGGGAGTACGTCCGACATAATGTACGAACAGTGTTTTGAGCAGCTAGATGAAGAAGACAAGGCAAAGTTGAAACTTGTGCACGCCCGAGTTTCTGGATTCGGTTACGAGGTTATGCACCCTAAAGGGGTCATAACATTCCCTGTCACGCTGAGTGACAGGATCCACTCAAGGACCAAGGACGTCGAGTTCCTGGTCCTACCTGCGAGATCCAAACACGATATAATCTTGGGGCGGGAAGCGATCGTTGACTTCAACGCCAATCCTTCCATAGCACACGGTGCAGTGGGTGTCCCCACAAGAACAGGAGTAGCAATCATCCAAGTCAACAAACATTGTTACACTACAGAGAGATCAAAGCCTGCAAAGGTACCCAAGAAAGCACTGCGAACGGAACCCGAAAAGTGTGTTGTCAGTCCGAAATACCCGGAGCATATCGTCACAATTGGGGAAACCATCTCAGAAACAGTGCGCGTCTTCCTGAAATAGCTTCTGATAAAAAATGCAGATATCTTCGCCTGGAAACCTTCCGATATGACAGGTGTTCCACGAGATATTTCAGAACATCGGCTATGGGTCAACCCAGCGTATACACCGATCGTTCAGAAAAAAAGGAAAATGGGTCCCGAACAAACAAAAGCCATGAACTAGCAAGTGCAAGATTTGTTGAAAGCAGGGATCATCCGAGAAATTCAATATCAAACATGGGTGGTGAACCTGGTGATGGTCCCTAAAAGCAACGGCTCATGGCGGATGTGCATCGATTTTAAGGACTTGAACAAGGTCTGCCCCAAAGATTGTTACCCGCTTCCAGAGATCGACATCAAGGTAGACGCAGTGGCACTCTTCAAATTCAAGTGTTTCCTGGATGCTTACAAGGGTTACCACCAGATACGTATGGCGACCCGCGATAAAGATAAAACCACTTTTCGAACCGACCAAAGCACATTATGTTACAAGATGATGCCGTTCGGTCTAAAAAACTCGGGAGCCACGTATCAGCGGTTGATGGACAACACTTTCCGAGGTCAGATCGGAAAGAATCTGGAGGTATACATGGATGAACTGGTCATCAAGAGTGTGGAGGAAGACCAAATGCTTCGAGACATCGAAGACGTCTTCTCCACACTCAGGAAAATCAATATGAAACTTAACCCTTCAAAGTGCTCCTTCAGCATGGAAGAGGGAAAGTTCCTGGGAGTAATTGTCACCGGGGAGGGGTTCAAAGCAAACCCGGAGAAGGTGCAAGCCATCGCCCGGATGCCCGCCCCGTCTTCACTAAAAGAGGTCCAAACATTGAATGGAAGATTAGTGGCTCTAAATAGATTTCTGGCAAATCATGCGGCCAAATCTTACCCATTCGTATCAACATTGCGAAACTGCTTGAAAAAGGCACATTTCAAATGGACACTAGAAGCAGAGGCGGCGTTCCTAGAAGTAAAAAATGCCTCATGGAGCTTCCAACATTGACTACACCCCGAGAAGGAGAACCTCTCATCTTGTACCTGTCCGCTTCGGACATTGCAATCGGAGCAGTCCTCCTAATAGATCGGAAAGCTGTCCAAACGCCGATATACTACGTCAGCAGAACGCTAGCGGGCGCTGAAACCCGGTACTTGATGCTGGAAAAGCTGGTGCTGGCGCTAGTCTATGCGGCACGGAGGTTAAAAAGGTACTTCTAAGGCCACCCAATACAAGTATTGACAGACTACAAGCTGAAAAATGTATTGGCAAAACCCGAATTATCCGGGAGATTGGCCAAATGGGCAATCGAGTTGGGAGAACACTCCACTGAATACAAGCCTAGACCTGCGATCAAAGGCCAAGTGTTGGCAGATTTTATCATAGAAGTACCCGCAGGCAAAGTCCAAGATTGCCCACTTGAACAACAACCCCTGATCCCTTCTGACGACAGCCAAACAATGGACTCTGTTTACAGATGGAGCGTCAAGTGGGGAGGGATCAGGCGCGGGTCTGAAATTGATTAATCCAGACGGCCAAGAGTTTACCTATGCCATCAAATTAAACTTCAAAAGTACGAACAATGAAGCTGAGTATGAGGCATTCTTGGTCGGGCTGCGGATTGAAAAGAAGCTGGGTGTAAAATTTTTGGAGGCTTGGGTCGATTCTATGCTTATTGCAGGACAGGTCTCAGGGACTTATGAAGCAAAGAATGATGTCATGGCTTCGTAGCTGTCCCAAGCTAAAGACCTTATGCAACAATTCACTTCATGTAAAGTAGTGCACATTAAAAGAAGTGAGAATCGACCGGTGGATGCCTTGAGCAAACTGGCATCCACCAGCTTTGAACACATGGGCAGAGACGTCAGAATCGAAATTTTGGATGCTCCATCCATTCCCCAACATCAAGTTTTGGTCATCCAAATCGTAGCAACATCTTGGATGGAACCAATCCAAACTTACCTGTCCTCCGGCATCCTCCCGGAAGACAAGACAGAGGCCCGAAAGATCCGCCACAAGGCATTATGCTACCAAGTCCATGACGGAATCCTATTCCGGAAGTCTTTCCTTGGTCCGCTACTCAGGTGTGTAGATGCCAAAAATGCCAATTATGTAATCAGAGAGATCCACGAAGGCATCTACGGATTGCACGCCGGGCTAAGGATGGTAGTAGCAAAAATTATGAATGCGGGGTACTACTAGCCAGGCATGCATATGGACGCACTCAAAGAAATCCAAAAATGCGATGCCTACCAAAGACATGCACCGCGAACATTGCGGCCCCAGAACAAACTCATCCCAGTCACCAGAGCATGGCCTTTCCAAAAGTGGGCCATAGACAACATGGGACCATTCCCCGAGGCTCCAGGACGAGTAAAGTTCCTATTGGCCGCTATAGACTACTTCACAAAGTGGGTGGAGGCCAAGCCGCTGGCTAATATAACAGCAACAAATGTAAAGAAATTCCTGTGGGAATACATCATTTGCCGGTTCGGCCTCCCTCAGACATTGGTAAGCGACAATGGTACTCAGTTCGCTGACAAACACCTCCAGGAATGGTTATCCGAGTTGCAAATCAAACAGGTGTTCACATAGGTTGCCCACCCCCAGGCGAATGGGCAGGTGGAGCGAGCCAATCGCAGCATCAAAGAAGGCATTAAAGCCTGATTGGGAACCAAGAGAACAGGATGGGTTGACGAGTTGCCCCATGTGTTATGGGCGCATCTTACCAGTAAAAAAACCAGCAACTCAGAAACACCATTCAGCTTGACATATGGCACGGAAGCAATGATTCCTGCCGAGATTGGCCTCCTATCTGCAAGAATCCTCTTAATGGAGGAAAATGAAAAAGAACTCAGGATGAACTTAGATCTACTAGAGGAAAGATGCGAGCTGGCAGATATACGAGAAAGTAAATACAAACACCAGCTCCAGAAATACTACGACGCGCGGGTCAAAATTTGTGCATTCCATAAAGGGGACTATGTCTTCCGGAACAATGAAGCATCAAACGCCGAATTTCCGGGAAAGCTAGCCACCACATAGGAAGGCCCGTACCAAATTGATGAGGTACTGGGGAAGGGCGCGTACAAATTGAAAAAATTAGACGCCATTCCTATTCCCAGGACTTGGAACGTTGCGCAATTGCGAAAGTGCTATATCTAAGCTACGTAATTCTCTTTTAGGCCTGCGTGCCTCTACATTGGCCTGCGTGCCTTGTTTAAATTCGGTCTGCATATCAAATTTTGTTTCAAACTAATAATTAATGCAAATACAGTTATGCATGGTTGCCCGTTTTTAAAATTTAGAAGGTTAGTTCCTGTACGGATAGGCCTGCGTGCCAATATATATCCTAATCCTATATTTTAGATACATGACGGATTTAGCTCACACACATTTATATTGTACTCATAAAGACAAAATGTAATATTCATGTTATATATACATTCAAAAAAGGGAGAACAGGAACGCAATATATATATATATACATACATACATACAAGAAAAGAACTATTCTTCACGAAGATAGTCCCGGAACTGGCCAACGCTATCCGCTGTTTCAGCAAAGCTTTGGATAGCATCCTGAATGGGGAAATGTAGCTGGTCAAAAGCATTCATTCGTGCATCATATTCCCCATCCACATTCACACTATGAAGGTCAAATTCTTTAACAGAGCGGCCGTCCCGAGCAAAGGCCATCCCCTCCTGGAAACCTGCCTTGCGCCCTGAATCACTTGATGCGCATAGAAGATCAGCAAGGCAGTTTCCTAACTCGTCTCCTCTATGAATACGGGAGATAACCTACAAAAACAAGTCAAAAATTAGCAAAACCCTTCCTGCATCAACCAGGCACGGTCGGAAGAAGCCTCCTCGGCACTTAACTTCAACGCGCCCTCCTCACCAACGTGCTTGGTGTTTTCCTTGATTAAGACTTCAATTAATTGATCATTCTCAGCAGCGGAAGCACAAAGATCATTGATTACTTCCTCCTGAAATGCAAGGCGAGCTTCGATACCACTCTTGGCTTCTTCTGCCTTAGCAAGCTCGGCTTCCCGTGCCTGGGTCAGAGCACGTGCAGCTTCAAGTGCAGCATTTTGTCCCCGGCACACCTCCTCCCAATCCTTGGCAGCAGTAGCTTGCCGCGCCCTCTCTTGTTCAAGAGCCCGTTCAGAATCTCTCAACTTCCACCTATCGGTAAAAGCTGTGAGATGATATTTTTCCTTTTCTGCCCGGAGCTCTTCCAAGAGGTTCTCCTGAGAACCCCAGTTTCTCCCCATGAAATTCCAGTCCCGGTATATCTCCTGGGTTGTGGAAACCAGGTTGGCCAAATGATATATATACGAATTGCAAACAGATACCCGGGACCGGTTACGCTGGTACTCGCGCTCCGCAGGAGGCACACCCTCATGAAGGAAATCAAAACACACTTCCCCGTTAGAAAACCGCGAGGAAGAAGCCAGATGCCATTCAGGGACGTACCGAGCAACACCACCCTGCATAACACGAGCCCCTTCCTCCCTCTCGGGCTCTTAGGAGGCGGAGGAGGTACCACCACCCGCTCGGCAAGTTCTTCTGTTTCATGAGCAGGCGGCGAAGATGCCAGCTCCAACCCCTTGGCACCAATGGAGGTTGAGTCCTCCTTATCCTCAACAGACCGCCGACTAAGGTCACCCTTAGGGGGGGGGAGTCCAGGAGGATAACAGGAGCTGCACAAGAATAAAACAACTAAGTAAGCAACTAAATAATAAACACAGGTCCATAAATATGGGATAGCTTTGGCGTGGACCGCAACGTGGTCACTAAGGCGGACCTTCTTCGTCTTCGGCGGAGGGGGAGGATGACTCACTTCCTGCTATCTGTCAGCTACCTCCAACGGAGTATGGCCAGACGAAGTCTCCTTCCTCTTGCGACCAAAGGCTGTACCATGAACACATTCAGTAATTGGTAATAATACATAGGGAACTATCACGGATCATATCAAAGCTTTACCTGTCGCAAACATACCCTCGGAGACTACAGGTTCCGGACGGGTTCGACTAGGAAACAAAAAATTATCACTGGTCCTATCAAGGTTGGAGAGCTCCTTCTTGTCACGGGCCGTAATGTGCATAACCCCTGGCACACCCGCCACAAGAACAGACAAGAGAAGACCTTCAGCTGCATAATAAACCAAATTTAGAAACCAGCATAAACTCAAAAAATACAATAAGGCTACTTACATCCATCCGGCTTTCGGAAATATGGCACATCGTCCGGATAAGGCCATAGGCGACTCATCCCAGCTCTTACAAGAGCAGATTCAGGGATGGGGCGTATAGGAGTAGGGGTATGGGTCAATTCTTTATACCATCCATGCCTCTCCGGATGCTCAACAAACGGCAAGACAAGTGAAGGCTGATCCATCGGATGCCAATACATGGGCGACGGGATCACATCCTCCCATATCCAGAAAAATCTTCTAGCCCAATGAGTATCGAATGGCGTTTCCACAGCAATAGCCTTCTGGTTAGTAGGAAGGCAAATGTAACGACCTCCTCTGCCATGCAGGCGATAGAACACGCCGAACTTATCAATAGTAGGCACAATGCCATGCGCCTGGCAACAAAACTCAAAGTGATGCATGCGCATCACCGTCGAAGCATGAAGCTATGAAATATGAATCATATTCCCAGTTATTAGCTTACCCAGAAACCGGGTAATCAGAAATCGGAGATTCCCGGTGCTGAAGTACTCGGCGAACACGGCCATGTTTTCCGCAGGAGGATGGCTCGATGTCAAACCAGGAGCCGGAAATTCCGGCTCCTATTCGGGAGCTACGCCGTAAGCATTAACGACGTCTTCAAATTCCTTGACGTCCCAGTCAATGGTTACAGAGTCGATGGTCTGATAATCAGGCCTCATCGACGTCATATGATCGGCCAAAAATCTACTACAACGAGCTATGGTCGCTAGAGTAGAAGATGAAGACGACTCTATGGTTGGAAGAGAGAATATCTCAAGAATTCCGGCGAAGTTATCTTCGATTGATCAAAGGCAAAGTGAGGAGGTAAAAATGAAACAGACGGATATATATAGAAGTAACATTAAATGCTGAAATAATGCGAAACAGCTGTTCACCAATCAGATCGTGCCACGCCAGGCGGGAAAATCAAAGGCCGAAATATTTAAAATCCCTAGGTACGGCTGACGCCAGTTGACAGACCTTTTTCGGCGCTGAGCAGACGTGTCACATATGTCAAATTCAGATATAATCGGCTAACGTCACCGGCCAGACCTTTTTCGCCGCCGTGCAGACCTGTCACATCCGTCAGAATCCAGATATAACCGGCGAACTACTAGTTCTACAATAACATGACAAGCTAAAAGTGTTAGCTGACACGTCAGGCGTCGTTGGAATACAAGTTACAAAATGACAAAGTTATAATAGCAAGTGGGAGGATCACCAACAAGGTAGTCACCCGCGACTGAGACAACCCGTCAAACAAAGTCGGAAGACAAAGACGATACAATTCAACACAATAGAAGTAAAAGATAGTTTCATTTCATTTACAAATATTTACAGGAAGAAAGGAAATACAACAATATTACAAATTACTCCTAGTCTTCCTTGGGGGTTTCCTTGCCTTCAGCTTCCGCGATCAACCGGTTCACATGGAGACGTAGCTCCCCAACTGCGGTAGACTCGCGACGGTTCTCCTCAATATACTTCAGGATGTCAAAAGAAAGGTGATCAAAAGAATCCATCTGTGCCACATATTCCTTTTGACAATCCTGGCCGTGAAGCTCGAACTCGGAGTGCGGACGTCTTTCGCGAGCCATGGAGTAACCCTCCACAAAACCAGCCTGGCGGCCTACCCGCGAAGAGCTGACTAATAGGTTAGCAAGGCAATCCTCAAGCTCAGGACCATCCTTGATAAGCCTGAAAATCTGTTCCCAAGAAAGTCAATAACGATCTACATATAAGAATAAATCGTAATATTTACCTTGGGGATGCCATATTTCGTAAGCCAATGCCGCTCATCCGAAACATTGGTGAAAGCCACCTCCAGATCCTCCTTCTCCTTAGAAACAGAAGCAAGGAGATTGTCCTTTCCCTTCACCTCCGCCGCAAGCCTCCGGACATCTTCGTCCCGGGCAGCGACAAACTTGACTTGAGCGGCCACCCGCTCCTCCAGGCGCTTGTTCTTCTCCTGGGCAGCCAGGAGAGCAGCTTCAGCCTTCCTGGCCTTGGCCAGGGCGGCATCCCTAGCCGCTTTAGCCTCATCCAAACGCTGGACAGCACTCTCAAGGTCGCCTTGACCAACCACCCAGCCCTTAAATACCTCACGGCTAGTTGACAACACGTTAGCCAAGTGATAGCTAAGTGAATGAGCCAAACTAGCCTGAGTTAGGGAGTGTATCCTATTACACTCAGAAGGCGGAAGGCAGCGCTTAAAGAACTTTTGGCACACACGCGGATCAGTAAATAGCGCGTCAGGACCAAGGTTCCATGAGGGGCGAAAGAGGGGGTCCCTTTGATTAGAGAACTCCGCCCCTTCACCCGTAGAAGCCGGAGGAGTTACAAACGTATCCTTTGGAGGTACAACCTCCGTTTCCACCACTACCTCGGGTGGCGGCATAAGAATGTCCTTAAGAGGCACAGCCTCGCTATCCTCCTGCAAAACCTCCGAAGGCGGAGAAGGCGGACGTACAGCGGACGCAACTGTAGATGAGGAAACAAAAGTTAGAAGATACAACACAAGCCCATAAATACAAAGTACAGTTACCTTCAGATGGACGTACAATAGTCCGGCTCTTGACCCGGTCATGAAGCCGGATTAGCTTGATCTTCTTCGGGGGTGGTTCCTCACCCCCGACTTTAGAAGCCTCCCCACCGGCGGGATCATTGGCGTTCCTGGGTGCCTCCCTTCCAGCGGGATCATCAACACCCTTAAATGCCTCCCCACCGGCGGGATCATCGACAGTCTTGGTAATCTCCCTGTCAGCGAGATCCTTATCCACGTCAGCCTCCCCACCAACGGGATCATCGACATCGGAATCCCGGTTCAGGACGGATACACCGGCCATGTCTGCCCTCTTCCTATGGTGGGCAATATCTGCAATAGCACGCAACACGCCAGCATAAATACTCTTTGGAGTACCGGGTGGAGAACCCTCACTAGATGAATCCTCACTAGAAAATTCATCACTAGAAGAAAGGACTATCGTCCCATCAGGATGCATAACACTAAGAGGTCGAGGGTTAAGAATATACGCACCTTGAGCCACCGCGGAGTCAGTGACCATCGGCTCTATGCGGCCGCGGGTGGGAAAAAGGAAGTTGCCCCTGAAGTAATCAAGGATTGGCTCTTGATACATCTCGAAAGGCATCTTGAACATATCCCCCACGACGGTAGGGATAAGAACCTCAAATAACGAACATTCCCCTGCAAGGAAAGAAAACAAAGTTTTTAAGGAAAAACATAATAAGCACTAACAGGCGCAGAAGAGAAGCTTACGTCCGTCATCACGGGAGAAGTATGGCTGCTCCGCAGGATATGGCCAAAGGCGGCTCATCACCAACTGAACCAGCGTGGACTCAGGAATCAAGCCCATAGGGGTAGGAGTCCGCGTTAACTGCTGGAACCACTCCTCACCCTCGGTGTTGGAAACAGGAAGAGAGAACTTAGAGGTTAGCGAGTGACGGGTCATGGCCAGTGGAATAACGTCCGCGTTGATCCACAAAAAAATGTTTTTGCACTCATGAGCACTCCTCGGAGGCTCAGTACCTATCGCCCTTCCCTGGACGGCGAAGCTAAACCAGCTGCCGCGGGTCTGAATCTTATAGATCACAAGAAAGCGATCTACGGTAGGCTTTATTTCCAGAGCCCTGTAGCAAAACTCAAAATGTCGGAGCCTCATTACTCCGAACGGGTGCAACTGGGAGATATGAATCCCAGTTGCAACCAAGAAATCACCAAAAAACGTGGTGATAGGCAAGCGGAAGTTACCTGTGGTGAAAGATTCAACGTACAAGGCAATTTTTCCGGCAGGTGGCTGATCGGCAGTGGAACCCAGAGAAGGGAGCTCCGCCCCCCACTTCGGCGCTAACCCGTATAGGTTAACGATATCCTCAAAGTTGGCGACCCTCCAGTTTATGCAAATATTCTCTATAAGCCCCTTAGAGGAATCTTTCTTGCTTTCCCGACCTCTCTTCGTACCTTTTTTACTACCGACCATGGTTAATCGAAACGATAAGTCAGAATGGAGATGAAGAGAGAAAAAGATTAAGAGAAATTTTTGCAAGTAGTTTCAGAAAGTGGAACGCCTCCCTTATATATACACACTGCAATTAATGCGAAGAAAGAGGGGTTCAGCTCATGTACTGAAACCATCCAATGACAAAGCGACACGCTAGACGGGAACTGAACAAAATAATTTTGAATCAGCCGCCTAAAAACTCGTACAACAACCTCGAGCACCACTCTTGACATGACTCAGACAGGAAACGTCACATCGCAGACACTTAAATAGTATCCCAGTTCAAAAGCAACAGGAATACTAAAGGACTAGTAGTTGCAATCCGCGACAAAAGACAGAAGTCCATAATTCCACCCGCGACATCGACTCCCGGAAGCAACGATGGACTGGGGGGACTTATAGAGGGAGGGTAGCAAAGCTACCCACGGATCCCTTATCCGACCCGCCGATCGTCAAAGACATCCGCACAAGGAATAAATGGACTAGTAAGGCCAAGACACTTCATGGAACTCCATCAGAACCCCTGATGGTCACACAAGCATCCGTGGAAGGAATCCACAAACAAACTCAAGGGACTCATCACACGTATGATCCCCCACGTGATATGGAAGAGCAGTTGTAACAAACTACTTCTAGAAGATCCCCTCAGAATCTCCTGATAGCGACATCGGCCAATGGAAAGAAGACACCTGGAGACATAATGGCCATCCCACGAAGTGAACAGAGAATGGCTACACCATAAACGGGTCCAGGCTGTCACATCCAATAAACGCCCGACACGTGTTCGTTCAGGTAGAGAGGGAATAACTTGATAGTGACAACTCCATTAATCACCTTCCCTCCCCCTTCGGCTATAAATACGAAGACAATCCCTTCAAGGTATTAATTCACACTCTCAAGCCTTAAGTGATTACATACGGTGTCCTACTTTATTCCGTTCAAGTACGATACTTATTATCACGCCGGAGGGTGGTTACGGGAAGACCCCCCACTCTGTCCTTCCCGTAACGAGACTCAACTGTGTTCTGTTTAGCAGGCGTCAACTTGGATATGTTCTTAGTACTTCAGTATACTCACACTTGTTGAAATACCGGATCGGACTACCTAGTTCTACTTAGTGTTTCTTCAGGAATTTTATGTATTAATGTTCCACAGCACAATTGAGATCAAGCGGAGCTTAGGCGTATTTAGGATGCTTCTCGTAATATATACAACTAATTAAAAGCATACATAAATTAATTAATATATAACAAGCGAGCCAATCCCCAAGGTTGGAAAAAGAACTCACGTGCCAAGCCCGAGCTTTAGAAAAAGAGTTCGGAATGAGCCATCCTACAACCGAAAATAGCAAACAGTACCCATATGCGTTCTTCAACGTCTTTCATGGCATCCTACAACTGAAAATGATTATTAAAATTAAAATAATAAAATTAAGAATCCAAGCAAGCAATCGTGACCACATGTCTAACCTTGGCTAACAGCATGACAGAGGTAGCATCCAAGGCTGTTGCCAGTAATCCAACCCCTCATTGTCAGTAGCTGAATCGTTAATAAGTAAAGGGTGATCTTCCTAACACATATGGAACAACTTGATGTAAGTCCATATAAATAATTCTAACAGAAAAAAAGTAACGGGCTCAAACAGATGACGGTGTATCCAGGATGCTCCTGATTGGCAATCGACATGGAAATGGGGCTTAAAGTAGGGTTTAATTGAAATGGACAGGGGATTTAATCGACCTGTAGATGGAAGGGTAAATGATGTGTGTCTAATAACCCTATAAATATGACCCTCACAACTAAGCTTTAATATTAAAACAAAAATCCTAAAACCACACACAACCGGCAAGTGTACCGATCGCAAGTAGTATAGACTTAGGAAGTCCGAGTATCGAACACGTGGACACGTCAGAACGCTAAAGATCACTAACCCTAGACAAGACCTACCTTAGAATAATAATTATATTGATTTTTGATTTTTAAATACTTAATTGAACTAACTAGACTGACTAACAAAACTTACCAAAAATAGAAAACTTAACGGAAAACTAACTGTGTTGACTTTGGGTGGAGAAAAACGTCTACCTAGGTCTGAATCAAATTGTAGGCCTAACAAGCTAATGGATTTAATGATATATAGACACCGGTCCCTAAAGATGACACGACTAAGGATCGCTCGGGCTCACTGGATTACCTCTCGGTCTCACACAACAAGCCTAAACTACTCAAAATCGGCTAAAATGACCAAACCGGGAAATAATTGCTAACGTGTTCTAATGAAGGATCACCTCTCGGTCTCACCAACACTCGACCCTAATGGCAATGAATACTACACAACCAAGGATAGAGGAACTATTCAACTTAAACTAAAATAGATCAACTAGTCGCTCAAAACACCTAAACCTGACAAGAAACGAACTCGCTCTCGCGCAATCCTTATTCTAGCATGCAACGGCAATGAGACAACGCTAACTTCCTATCACCTCTCGGTCTCAAAGAAGGTGTCTAACCGCTGTAATTAATCCAATAAATCATGCAACAAAACCCTACGGTGGTACCTACCGCAAACAAACCCTAAACACAAAGTCTAGAATCAAACAATGCACCGATCAATCAATACAAAACTAATCAACCGACACACGGGGTTTATGCAATGAATCACCAAAATTTCCAGCCCTTAAACACAACCTATTTCATGTCTAAATCAAACTTTACAATAACAATTAAGGTCTATTAATCAAACAATCCATGAAACCTATCAAACACTAACAAGAATCATCATTCCTAGGTAGAACTAACAAGTTTAGCCGAGAATCATTTTTGGACAGCCATGAATATTAAATAAAACCATTAATAAACTCATACCAATCATCTTAACAATTGTCCAACGACCAACAATAATCATAAACACTTCAATATCTAACACAATTGCAAAACAAATTAACAATTAAGCAAGAAACTAAAAGTTTGATGAACAAAGTAAAAGATGTAAGGATATGGATGATTCCGGGGCTGCTTCTTGCTGTAAAAATCATGGTGAATGCTCCCGAGGCTTGGTTCTTGTGTCTTCTTCCTTCCCTAGCCGTCACACGATCCAACTCTAAGCCGAAAAAACTTTTTTCTTCTTCCTCCCATGCTGCCCTGCTGCGATCGCAGCTTCTGCCCCAATTTAGGGTTTTTATTTCTTTTTTATATTATAATATAATATGGTCTTGGGCCTCCATGATGCATACGGGTCGGGCCTTGAGCTTTGTCTTGAACTTGTATGCGTAAAAGGCTCGTAGAATGCTCGAAAAGTCCCGGTTTCTTCCTTTCTTTTACCCCAAACCTACAAGATTAATAAATGTATGTAAAATCTATCTAAAACGAGTTAAAACATATAAAATATAATAATATACGTAGATAAAACGTGCGGAAAGTACGTGTGTTTTACAACACGTCAGTAAAGCATTCAATTGAGGGTTAGCATTGATTTCTCATTCAATTGAAGGAATAGACCATTAGGGCGTGTTCGTTTCACGGACTTTTTTTTAAAGGATTTGGAACTGGAATTGGAATTGGAATGGGAATGGAATGGAATGTTTGAAAATCCCTATCATGTGTTTGGTTGGTTAATATGTATTGGAATTGGAATTGGTTTCGAGCTGACTCGAGTTTTTGCACTGGACGGGTTGGGTTTTAGTTTCCTTTGTTTCTTTTTGGTCGGTTTCGGAGCACTGGACGGGTTGGGTTTTTGTTTCTTTTGTTTGTTTTTGGTTAGTTACGGATTCGTTTTCGGCCTTTTGTTTCGTTGTGGTCGGTTTTTTCAGTTTCATTTCTGTTCGGTTTCAGTTTTTTTGTTTCGTTTTGATCAATTTTTTCAGTTTCCATCAATTCGGTTCAGTTTTGGTTTGTGTTTTGTTTTGGTCGACTTTCGGTTTCGGCTCATTTTTGGTTTTTTTTTATAAAGAACGAGGGCAAAGGCTGAAACATTTTAGTTTTCTTACATTTTTTGATTTTTATTTATATTTTGATTCATGATTTTTTATTAATTTTTTAGAATTTTTTTTGGAGGGGTTTTTATTGTTAATAAGAAAATCCTTAACAATCTTTTAAAATAGGTGGGATTTCAAAATCCCATGAAATGTGGGATTTGATGGGATTTAGTTTCCATTACCATTATTTCTTTTCATGAAACGAAATATCAATTCATGGGATTTAAAATCCCATTCCTTAGAATTACTTCCAAATCTTTGAAACGAATAGGCTCTTAATGTTAGGGAAGATGGATGGTATTAGGAGTGAAATTGTCGCCATAAAAGAAGTATGAAAGTCGCCTGCGGGAACCTAGATTTAATTTTATCAGCGTCTCCTTTTACGGTGTCTTAAAGGGTCAAATGACCATTTTGTCCATCCAACAGGTTTTATAGGTGTATATAAATATAAATATAAATATATGTTTTATAGGTAAATATAGATATAGATAATACTTTTATACTGAATTTAAGAAATATTATTAATTAGAATGATTCCTTTCCAAGATATAACAACTGAGAATATTTTAAGCTATAAAAGAGTTGATTAATTATTGAAGTCAGCATATGTAATGTGGATGCAATGCAATCTCCGGGTTGTCTATACTCTACACATTCTAGGAGCATTCTCATCCTATCCTTCAAAATTTTGTGAGAGGAGTTTGTAAATTATAGAGTGTGGTTTTGAGTGGTTGTGACCTGTGAGTGTAAATTATAGGGTGAAGAGAGAAAATGTAGTAATTTTTTGTAACTTTGGGTAAAAGGTAATTACTTTTTGTAAATTATAGGGTGGAGAGAGAAAAATGTAATGATTAAAGTACAAAAAAAATAATATTTAATTAAATGGTAGAGAAAAATGTATTATTTTTTAGTGTAATTATAGAGATGGGGATAGGAGATCAATTGAGAATGCTATAATGCGTTTCACTTGTTAAGGGAGGTGGGGCAGCCTCAAGGTAAACCTAACCGGCTACTCTAGGTATTTTGGGTACAATGTCACCCCTTATTATTATTATTTTTTTTAAAGGCAAGCTCGAAATAAAAACCACACCTGGAAAGAAAAACCTAACCAGGCACAAGACAAAAATTACATGCTAAGTAATGGGTTTTTTGAGCCACACCACCCAGTTCAAATAAAACTTACAATTACGAGATGATAACCACAAATACGAAACTAAGACAATCGAATCAAATAGAGTGTCTTTGTTGTCATTGGTATGATAAAAAATAATCGCATTCCGATCTCTCCAAATAGTCCACCATGTCATATAGATAATCACCTCAATAACATCTTTTTTCTTTTTCACCTATCCTGACGAATCCAACAATCCTAAAACACTTTTAGGCCCTTTATCACCCAGAAGAGCCACCTCCAACCAACGACCGATAGCATTCCAAATCTTTGAAGCAAGGTGACACCCTCCAAAATGTGATCCAAAACTTCCACCGAATTCAAACAAATTAGGCATAATATAGAAGGAATATCGAAACCTTTACGACTTAAATTGAATCTAGTCGAGAGACGATCTAGAAGTTGCACCAAATCATGATGTTAACCTTCATTGGCACAAATTTATTCCATCTCGTAGGGATGGTACCCTCCGGCAGCTCCTGACGATCCAAGTAGGATATGACTCCTTTAAATTGAGAACGCGCCATCAGAATCCAAGTCCCAAATCCATTTATCATCCGAATCACTCAAAGAAACTGAATCGAGAAGAGATATCAACTCTTTCCGACTCTCATCCCCCCCTCCCAAAAAAAAATAATCTAGCACGTAAATATTCAAGTTTCTTCCTCACTCCAGTAGGCATAAAAAACATCGACAAGTAGTATATACCCAATGAACCAAGAACAGAAGATATAACGGTCGATCTTCCCCCTGATAGAAGTTTTGCTTTCCACTTAGAAAGCTTTTTTATTAAATTTGTCAATAATCCCATTCCAACTCTGAATATTTCCCATTTTCGCACCCACAAGGATACCTAGATACATAAAATGAATTTTTTCTGGTTTGCATTCAACAATATCCGCAAAATACCCAATTTTCCTTTGAACCACCCCCACTCCAAAAAGATTAGATTTATGAATGTTTAGCTACAATCCAGAAGACAAATAAAATCAATTTAAAGCCATAAAATTATTTTAAATATTCCTCAATGACCATTCTACGAGTACAATAATATCATCTGTCACACCCCAACCTAAGGCGGAAATGTCCGGGCGTGATCATGATTGCTCACAGCTCGAAGATACTATCATGAATATAAGTGACAATATCTAATTAACTATTTTATTCAAAGAATACACACAATATCCAAATACAACAAAGCTATTCAAGTAAATAAATATAACAAGTTTAAATCCATGTTTGTCTTCATTATAACCCTAAGATCTTTCTAAGTGTCCATACTTCAACTTCAAGCAACCTGCATATGCGTAGTAAACAGAGTTTGTTAACAACACATGTTGAGTGATTTTACCACCAGTTTTGCAATAAAATAATGTTAATATAATAAATAAGAGAAAATAAGCATGACGTAATAAATGCGGTAATGAAATCAAACCATGAGCAAAGAAGTTGTCGATTAAACCATTGCCAAGCGAATCGGGCGTTGGTCAATGAGAACCCTCCACAAGGGGATATGTCAAACGAATTCACATAAACAAGTAAGCACATAACAAGTATATTTGATTAATCACACACAATTACACATTTGCTAGTTTATACATACATACATACATATATATATATATATTATGATATACGTATATGTCCCCAAAAGATTATGAAAATTGAGTAAAATAGGGGAATGATAAAACTCACCTTAAATTAAAGGCAAATGATTAATAATTAAGATAAACGAACTAAAGATTAAGCGAGTCATCCACTACGCGTCAAACGATATAAATGATCAGAACCTGAAACTTTGAGATATGATAATATAAGTTAAAAAGAACTCGTGGCCGCTGGAATCAATCCAAACGGACGATTAAAACTCAAGTTATGTTATATTTAAGATTTAAGCGAGCTGGTATTGACCAGAATCCGAACAGCGAGTCAGAAGTCGGGTTTTAGTCAGTAGCCTTAAAATTTACAAGAATAAAAGTCTTCTGGACCGAACGTTGAATCTGACCAAAAGTATGAGAAAACTTAAAGTCAAACCTGTTGACTGTTTTGCCCTTTAACGGGTTTTAAGAGAATTGACCAGTCAACACCCTTCAACCACCGAAATGATTGAAGGTTATTGACTAGGAAATATATATAAACAATTCCTATATTTACAACTTACCCGGAAAGTGAAAGGATCAAGAGAAATGAAGAGTCAAAGTTCCTAAAGCAAGCAAAGTCAACGAACAAGTCTTGTATCTTCAACGAATATGCAAAAACCGAAGAAGATGGTGATGGACAGAGATAGGACGGCTGAGAAGACTCCTCTAGGGTTTATGTAAAGTGTTATGGTAGGAGATTAAGGGTTGTTTATATAGAGATTACAAAAACGAACTATTTGTTGGCTTTTTACTCATTTAAGCAAGTATATGCGATTTAAAGGAAAGAATCATCGATTTATTCATAAAGATCTGATCTTGGGCAGGGAAAAACGAATTATAACTTGTATTTTAGTTATATAATGATTAATTGATCCTTACTTCTCTCAAACATACCTAATATAATCGATTTTATACCCTAAATGAGCTAGAAAACGAGATCGGACCAAGGATTCTGCCCAGATACCTCATAACATCGCGTGGCTGGCCCCTAGGGGTGCCGTCGCGCAGCGCTCTGGAGTCCCATGGGTTGGAGTTTGAAATTTGACACATATGGCCCTTGTAGTTTCTAAATTGGTCAAATATTGAACATTCTATTATTAAAACACGAATTAAGCAACATGGAAAAAGCCAAGGGCCAAAAATGAATATTAGAAACTTAAAATCTTATAAATACTTGATTTTAAACTAATAATAAAGATCTAAATTATTTTCCGGTCGAGTTACACGCAAACGAATATGGTTTTGAAAAATCCAAAATGTTACAGTCTCCCCTACTTTAGGGAATTTCGTCCCGAAATTTATGAAAACCAAAACATCATCGTTTTTTGAAAGTAATTAACTTTTAATAAAAATATCATAACATAGAACTTCTAATTAGGACTGTTCAAAGGGTAAGACCCTACGCTTTTACCTAATATCCTACTCGGACTCTTTACCCTTTTAGGAAGAAATATGAACCCGAGACCCTACCCTCAAAACAATAAAAGGGTCGGGTATAAATTAGGGTTTCAAGGGTCCAACCCTTTACCCTTTAAAACAGTAGTCGCAGCTCTTTTTCTGCATTTACTAGTTGCATATCTTATATATGACTTTAATATATGAATCCTAGAATAATTATACTTTCATTTAATAACACAGTAAACTCAAACTTCATAAGTTTATCAACCATTTGAACCGATGCAAATAATATTCACATTCACAAATTACATGTAGAGAACAATTCAATGATTTTTATATATTTATGTTTCCAATTAGTAGTATGGTCTTCTATTTTAATTTTTCTTAGTAGTTGGGAAATTTATGATGAATCATATATAAAATACAAGCCTCTCCTACATTTCAAATTAATCGCGAATCTAATGTATATCTATCTAGAAACTAGTAAACGGGTCAAGGGTTTGAAAAAGGGTCGGACCTTTGAAACCCTTTTACCCTTTAAGGTGAAATTTAAATACCCTTTACCCGATCCATATGTTGGGCTATATTTGTGGTTTATGCTTGTATTTTGGGCTTAGGTCGGGTATATTATGTGAGCCGAGAGCTCTATGGTTCTCGGTGGGCTTTGGGCTTTTGTTGGGCCAGTGTGCTGGCAATCCTATATATAGATGTCTTTGTATAGGGTTAAGGGTTGTTCGTTCACTTGTGTTTTGGCCGTCTAGTATCATAGACGAGTATTGTATTAATAGTGCTTAAGCACCCGGCGTTAATATTAACGTGTGTTTTAAAGCAAATTCTTGGTACTGTGTTTGTGTTCTTGAATCATCCAGTGTTGGAATTCCACACCAACACTTAGATTGTTGATATCATAGTACTAGTGATCCAGATTTGGGACTTACAATTGGTATCAGTGCCTTAGTCCTATTCAGGCTCGTTATTGTGATATCAAGGATTCAAGATTTTGATCTTTGGTGGTTGTGGTTGATTTTCCGGTGATACTCTCGTCAGAGAAGGAAAAAGTTTTTTTTTAAGTTGAAGATTGACCTAATCTTGGTTAAAATTCAAATTCCAGAGATTTCGGGATTTAATTTGTTACCAAAATTATCTGGTCAAAGCATCTTTGGGTTTCCTGGAAGTTCTCGGACAATTTTCATTGTTTTCGGCCAGCATTTAGTCGTTCTCGGTGAAATTTTTTGGTTCTTGGCCAAATCTGCCTGTTCTCGACCAAGTTTGTCAGTTCTCGGCTACATCCAAGAGTTCTCGGTTGACTAAGAGTGTTCTCTGTTGACTAAGAGTGTTCTCTGTTGACTTCCTAGCTCTCGGTCAATATTGTTCTCGGCTGTCATTAGTTCTCGGTCAACTTTTATTTGGACCTGACACTTGGACTAGGACTATAAAACTTCCTGGACTAAACTTAATCTTAAATTAAAATAAAATGGAACAGTTAACCAACAGCAATGCGTCATCAAATTCCATAATGGGGACAACAACTCGTGTATCTCGTCTATTGTCTCATGAGGGGTTCAGTGAGTGGAAATTTCGATTCGAGAAGTATGTTAAAATGAAAGATGCTAAGATCTGGAGAAGCATTGTTAGAGGACCCCAAATCATCACGTATCAACGTGAGAATTCAACTGAGGTTGTTGTGAAGCCGGTTGCACAGTATGATGATGATGATTTTGCCAAAGTTGAAGAGGATGAAAAGGCCCTATCAACTTTAACCATGGCACTTTCACCTGAAATTGCCCTTGGTTTTAGAGAACTTCAATCTGCTAAGGAACTATGGGAGGCATTAATCGAGGTGTATGAGGGAAACGAAGATATGAAAAGAAGTCACCAAGACTCGCTGTGACAAAATTTCAACATGTTTAACCATGTTCTGGGGGAGTCATTGGAAACTCAACTCCAAAGGTTCATATCTTTAGTGACTGAAATGAGATCTGCGAGTATTTATCTAGCAACTTCAGAGATAAACAACAAACTAGTAAACTCATAGCCAAAGAGTTGGGATATGAATGTTGCTGTTATCAAGAAGACTAAAGATCTCAACAAAATGTCTATCTCTGAGATGATGGCTACTATCAAGGCATGTGATATGGACGACAAACAATGTGAAATAAACCATGTGAATTCTTACAGTGCAGTTGGTTACAACGTTGCCTCCAACAATGATCTTATTTCTCAAGATAATTTCTCTATGTTCAAGGCCACTCAGCAACCTCCAACCCAAGGAAACTTTCAGATGTTTAAGTCCACTCAAGGCCAGTCTTACTCTACTACGCCTCAACAAGCTCCAGTTTTCTTCACCAAGTCTGCACAACCTTCATCTGCTGGCGCTGCTCAAGGTCAGAACTCAAGCCAGCTTCCCTCTATTCCGAAAGAGACTCAGGGAACATAGCTCTAATGGCAGGGTTCATGAACTGCTATAATGCATTTCTAGCTGGAGACTTGGTTCAACCAGTTGTGGCTGCTGAACTCGATCAGATTCACCCTGATGATGTTGAGGAAATGGATATTGCTTGGCAAATCGCCATGGCAGTGTTTCGTGCCAAGAAATTCACTAAGAGGACTGGTAGAAACAATTGGAACATGCCTAATAATCAGAAGGTGGGTTTTAACAAGAAAACTCTGAGATGCTATAACTGTCATGAGCTGGGTCATTTTGCTCGTGAATGTACTAACCCAGTGAAGGAAGGAAACATAGAAAGGGCGCTGGTTCTAGTGGGTAATGCTAGGGGAGATGTTGGTGAGAGTTCATGAAATGGTGAAAGGGGATTGATTGCTCAACAGTTCTCCTGGGAGGATCAGATGGCTGCTCTCAACATTGGAAATCAGATCGTAAATGTTGCAAATGTTGAAGACATTGAAGAGGAAAACGCTGCTGAGGAGCAAGTCAAGGAACTTCAATTCCCATTCATGGCGTTCTCTCCCTCCAACTCATCTGAGGTAAGCTTTCAACCATGTTCTCTAGATTGTGTTGATAAAATCAACTTATATAAACTTCATAATGATAACTTGATCAGAGACATGGAAAGAGTAAAATCAGAAAACTTTAAACTTAAGAAAAATGAAAAATCCTTCTTAGATAAAATATAAGCATATAGAAAGGATCTCTCTAAGCTTAAGTCTAAATTCAGTATAAAGTGTTGTCACCACCTAGATGCCAAGCAGGAAATTGCTGAATTACTGCTAAACTGGAAGCCTCCAAATTGGAAATTTTGAACTTAAATGCTAAGTTTGAAAGAGCTGAACTTGATTTTAAAAAATTTGAGGGTTCCAGTATAGTAGTAAATTCAATGGTTGATAATCAATTATGGTGGAAGGAAAATGAAGGTGAGGGATTAGGGTACAGCCAGGTACCCCCACCTTACAATGACAACTATGTTCAACTTCCTGTCACCAAAGAACAGGAAGAAAAGGTACAGAACATGAAGTACAGTATACATGATAAGAATGACAAATATGAACATGTGAATGCATCCACTTCAGGAGTGAACGATTCTAACGTGTTTGCTTCATGTGCAGAAAAAGTAACTGTCAGGGAATGGACTGATGAGGACGACGACCCTGTTTTGAATTTAATAATGACATTATCTCTGATGTTCCTTTAAAACTGCCTGGTTTAAATTCTGTTATTCCGACTCTTTGTGTGGGCTCTATTTTAAAGAGCAAGGATTTTTGTGTGGTTGATTCGGTTAATAGTTTGAATTTTGACAATGTGGTACCAAATAAAATTAAAAATTCAAAATCCAACAAATACTTACCACCTAAATTTGTTAAAGAGGGATGCTCTAATGACAAACAAGGTGATAAGCTGAATAATGTGAATAATGAAAAAGGGGGCCATCGCAATTTTCAACAAACTGGTCCACACAACCAGTCCAGACAAGGAATTGCCCAAAGTGATTTCTACATAAACCGTCAAACTTGTTTTAATTGTGGAACTCCTGGTCATATTGCCAGAAATTGTCCACATCGTCCATATGTTCCATATTATGGATTTTATCAGAGGAATATGCCCCATATGCCTCACAATTCACACAGGCAAAGATTCAGGCATTATCCGGCTAATTCCTCTGACGATGATTGGAACCGAAACAAATCTGGCAGGTTTAGTTCTCATCAGACCAAGCCTAACATGTTTCGGAAAAAGGTTAGAAAAGGTGCTTTGGTTTTAAAAGCGAACTTAAATTCTAAGCCAAAACGGGTGGAAAAGGCAACCTCGTCTTCTTCCAACCCCAAAACACCGGAGGTTACGACAACCATTCGTACATATAATGCCAAATCATACAATGGTAGACACAAATGGTTGCCTAAATCTCCGGCAAAGGAATATGAAAAATCCACGTTTGATGATAAAAGGGACATGTCGTGGCAACCCGTGACAACCTTAAATGCATCAGGGTCACCCAGTGTAACTATGGACTGGGTACCAAAATCTAACTAATTCTGCGCTTTGTGCAGGGACAGCTATGGAGGAATATCATCTTACCTTGGTATGTTGATAGTGGCTGTTCCAGGCACATGACAGGAGACATTTCCCAACTACACGGCATTCAAACCTTTAACGGTGGGTATGTGTCCTTCGCGGGAGGAGAAAAGGGAAAGATCACACAGAAGGATACTGTAAGTAACGGTGTTCTAAAATTTGAAAATGTTAATTTCGTTCCTGAATTGAAGCACAGTTTGCTGAGCGTGTCACAAATCTGTGACAAAGGGTTTTCAACTCACTTTACTAAGAAAGAATGTTTGGTTTTAAAACCTGGTATCATTATACCAGAAGACTGGATTCTTGTTCGATCACAACGAAAAGATAATGCTTATGTGATCGACATGAACAAAAATGTTCCTGATGAAATAACATGCTTGTTTTCAAAAGTGTCGGAACACAATGCTATGCTTAGGCATCGTCGTCTTGGTCATGCTAATACGAAAAATTTTAATCGTCTTGCTAAAAATGATTTGGTCCGTGACTTACCCATTAAAGATTTTGTTACTATTGAAAAATGTGTGGCTTGTGCCTTGGGTAAACATCATCGAAAAACTCATAAACCAAAATTGATCAACACCATATCATCAGTTTTTCAATTGCTACATATGGATCTCTTTGGTCTAGTGCATGTTTTGAGTCTTTCACGCAGATCTTATTGTCTTGTTATTACTAATGACTACTCACGTTTTACTTGGGTGTTTTTCTTGTCGAATAAGAGTGAAACTGCAGATTTGATCAAAAGGTTTATAGTGCTTATGGAGAACCAACTGAACTTGAAGCTGAAGGGAATACGCTGTGATAATGGTACAGAATTCAAGAATGCATCATTAAATTATTTCTGTTCAGAGAGGGGAGTAGTTCGTCAATATAGTTCAGCACGGACACCACAACAAAATGGCGTGGCTGAAAGAAGAAACCGAACTCTTATTGAAGCGGCAAGGACGATGTTGTGTGATTCTAAGCTGCCATTATTTTTCTGGGCATAAGCTATTAATATGGCCTGTTATGATCAGAATCGGGTGATAATCAAAAATCACAAATGAAGACTCCTTACGAGATTGTCTATGGACATAAGCCTACTGTCGCGCACTTCAAGGCTTTTGGTTGCCCATGCACTCTACTGAACCTCGAGTCTACTCCGAAATTTGGGGCCAAAGCTGATGATTGCTACTTTGTTGGGTATGCGGGCCATACTGCTTACAGGTTCTACAACAAGTCTACCAAAAAGATTCTAGAATCTTATTATGTTCGTTGGTTGGAAGAAAACGAGACTGATGCTCGTGTTGGTCCGAACTGGCTATTCGATTATAATGAACTCTTCAAACTGTTCAATGTGTTTCCGGTCATCAACACAGACCCTTCAGGCAGTACTACAGTGGATGCTGAGAAAGATGATTCACATACAGTATCCCACATCTCTCCACTCCTGGATGATGATGTCCCAGAACCAATCAATGACGACAAACCCGCATCTGTTTCTCAGCCGAAAGCAGTTCCAGAAAATGAATATTCGCAAAGTTCGTCTGAAGATACAGCGACAGTTGAGGGGGAGAGTCCTATTCGTCAGATTTCGGGAGCACACTATTTCCCAATGTCATTCCAAATGAATATGTCGCCAGCACTTCGTACTCACATAGTACTGCGACCTCCGGATGGAAGAACCCCTTTGCTGACTTTGATGTGAATTTATCAAACCTGAACTCTACCAGTGATGTTTTCGATCAATTACTTTCATCAAGAATTCAGAAAGATCATCTAATTGAGAACGTCATAGGTCCTCTTGAAACGGGCGTGTCCACCAGAAGTCAGACTGGAAATATAAACAGTTGTTTGTTTTCCTGTTTCATATCTCAGATAGAGCCAAAGACTGTAGACAAGGCCCTCCAGGAACCCAGTTGGGTAGACGCTAGAGTTAAATCAGTTTGATAAGTTGAAAGTTTGGAGATTGGTTGAGTTACCGGAAGGAAAGAAAGAACTTGATACGAGATGGGTGTTCCGAAATAAGCAAGATGACACCGGGGTTATTGTTCGAAACAAGGCTCGATTGGTAGTTCGTGGGTTTCGTCAAGTTGAAGGGTTGGATTACACTGAGGTTTATGCTCAAGTGGCTAGACTTGAAGCCATCAGAATTTTTTTGGCCTACGCTTCATTTATGGGGTTCACAATGTATATAATGGACGTTAAGACTGCATTTCTGTATGGCGAGGTCAAGGAAGAGATATATGTGGAACAGCCACCGGGTTTTACTGATTCCAAGAAGCCAAATCATGTTTACATGTTAGACAAGGCATTGTATGGGCTTCATCAGGCTCCTCGAGCATGGTATGCTACATTGACAGCATATCTTCTAGATCATGGCTACAAGCGAGGAACCATTGATCAAACCTTGTTCTGCAAAACTGTCGGAAAAGATTTGATCTTAGTCCAGATCTATGTAGAGGACATTATCTTTGGATCCACCAGTGCTGAATTGTGTGCAGAATTTGAAGAAGTTATGAAGAAAACATTTTAGATGAGTTCATTGGGTGAGATGACAACATTTTTGGGGTTACAGGTTCGCCAAAGTTCGGCGGGTATTTTGCTGCATCAAGGAAAGTATGTTGAGGATATGCTCGCAAAGTTTGAGTTTCAAGACTCCAAGAGTGCTAACACTCCCATGGCGGAAAAGCCTTTACTGTCATCTGATTCGGAAGAGAGTCCCGTAGATCAAACATACTATCGATCAATGATCGGGTCTCAAATGTACCTCACCACCAGCCGACCCGATGTCATGTTTGCAGTCTGTCAGTGTGCTCGTTTCCAGGCTAATCCTAAACTCTCTCATTTAATTGCTGTTAAACGTATTTTTAGATATCTGAAGGGACAACCGAAGTTAGGTCTTTGGTATCCCAAACAATCAGATTTTGATCTTTATGCTTTTGCTGATAACAATTATGGTGGAGATGATATTGACATGAAATCCACTTCTGCCAGATGCCAGTTGTTAGGAGATCGTCTCATTTCATGGCAGTGTAAGAAACAACAAACGGTGTCCACTTCGACCGCCGAGGCGGAGTATGTTGTTGCATCCGCTTGCTGTTCTCAGGTTATCTGGATGCAAAACCAGCTGCTGGATTACGGTCTGGAATTTCTTGATACTCCCATTTTTGTGATAATGATGCTGCCATTGCAATTGTTAAGAATCCAGTTCAACATTCTAAAACCAAGAACATCGATATTAAAATTCATTTTATTCGTGACTGTTATGACCGAAAATTGATTTGAACAAGTTCACACTGATAATAATGTGGCGGACTTATTTACAAAACCGGTCGGAACAACCAAATTTAATGTGCTTGTGAGTTTTCTTAAAATGCTTCGTTTCGAGGATTGGGTCTTTTTGAGTGTACACTCGTACATATCTTCTTAATCTGTACAATTTTAGGGAGAGAAAAATCAAAAAGCCAAAAATAGTGTGTGTGCGTAAATAATTATAAAAAAAATTGTGTGTGTAAGTTTCATTTTCGCTTAAAATTATGTCGGTTGCTTAAGTTTGAAGAACATATACTTGTATATGTTTGGTTCGGTGATCTACTTGTAGAGTCACAGAGGATAGCCATTTGTCTAAAGACTGAAAGCATCTAGGGCGATTGTGATATGTTTTGTGTTTTTGAATTCTTTCACTGAAAATTATGTCGGTAACTCTAAGTTGGAAGGACATGTATTTTCATATGTGTTTGGTCCTGTTAACCATTTCTGGACATACGGGGTAGCCATTTACCTGAAACCTAAGAGTGACCGGGGTGATCGAGTCTCAAAACTGTCTTTTGGGAAATGATATTATTATTCAGCTAAAAGCTTTTCAGATAGCTTAAAGTATTTTTAAATGAAAATTGATTCAACCTTTGAGAAATGATAGATAAATTGATTTTGAATGCCTAACGTGTGAAGTTATTAGGCTAAAAAGGGCTTTTGATTAGTTATTGATGTGTGTGGAAGCTTTTCATGATAATTAAAATTTTGAAGTGATATAAACTTTATCTGCTAAACTTATTATGGAGAGTCATTTTGAAGATATTTGCATGTCTCTAGACACATCTCTCCGAATGATAGGCAGAAAAGCAAGTACCCAGTCATACACGAGCCCATTAGTATCTTGATCACCAAAAAGATTATATTTCATACTTGTGTCATAAAAAAAATTATAATTTATCATTAAAATTGTTTTCTAAAAGCTTAAAGGGGTCTCAGGGAACTACAGGGGTGGGGCACTAAAATAAGTCCTAAAAACCCTGAATGTAAGGCTTGTAAGTCCGGATGGCATGTAAGTCCAACGTTCAACCTTTAAGCTTAAAATCGTTTTGTACAAAGAAAAGTATTTTGATCAAGTACTAGGAGGTTAGAGTCAAATTGGGGTGATCTGGGGAAAGCCAAATACGCTTTGAGAATAGATAAGGGGCATCATAGGTCCATATGTGATGTCCATGTAAGTCTTATGCCTAATCGAATCTAATCATATCACTAATGCAATGAAAATCATGAAAATTACCTGCTATCAACCTTTTCACTATGTCACAATAATGATGAAAATGAATCATTGTGAAAGTACCTTAATCAATATGATCTCATGTTCGGATCTTTTCATATAAGGTGGTTCGTTTTTAAATAGCTGAAATTTGATCCCATCTGCAAAAATCTCAAAACGTATTCTTGTTTTCTTTATTTTTTATGTTTTTTTATATTTGCTTTATATCGAAATCACTCTCCTCAAAACATGCGATTTAACTGGGTCGTTTTCAATGTGTTTATATTAGTTTGGGCTTTAGACTGGATTGTCAGGTATGAGATTACCTGTCTTTGGGTTGAAACAAAGGGTTGGGCTTGTTTGTGGGTTCTCGGCCCATCTCTTTTGGGTATAAATAATATTTATCCCATATTTTGTTCTCATTCATTCAATAACACTTTCAAATTCTCTCAAACCACTATATTTAAAGTGCACTGAGCTGTTCTCGGTTAAACATGATCTCTGAGTTCTCGGCTCTATCATTCTCAGTCCTAGTTGCTTGTAATGATGATGTTCTCGGCCGTTTCTCGTTCTCGGCCAGATTTGAGAGTTCTCTGCCTTCAGTGAATGGTTCTCGGCCACATGTTTTCTGTAAACAACTGTTCTCGGCCTAGTTTGATGTGACCAGGTGGTCTATAAATGCACTTATTACTCTTGAAAATCACAACTTCTTTTATCTTCTAAAAGCTTCTTTCATTCTAACCATCAAATCTTTCACCTATCTCGCCGCCTTACTTCTCTTCTTGTCCCGTTGAGATTCTCAAGTAAATTTCTTTAAATAGGTGAAGAACTTCATTATGGTTGAGAGGTTGTTAGTGATTATTTTATTTTGTTGATTCATCGTTTTAGACGGTTTGTTTGCTCTCTGTTGAAGTTACTGATGGTTGGTTTAGTCATTGTTTGTAGTTACAGGTTTGGTCATTAATGGTGATTGGTGGCATGTTGAAGATGATAAACAGTGCTCTGAGGTTTTCGGCATGGATTGACCAGATTCTTCTGGTCAATCAGAGAGATCTTCGTTTGAAGAGTTTTTGAAGCATTCTCGGTCAAACCTTGATCGAGGATTTGTTGGTTCTACCAAAGATGCATCGTACTTGACTTTTCTGAGTTAATCAAGCCTAATATTTGCTGCTATTCATGATGACAAACACCATGCTTATCTATTTCATATGGATAGTGGTTTGACCTGTGATGGTTTCCTAGCCAGGTCTTAAATTAAGGCACTTAATATAACACTAAACCTCCAAGTGTCTATTTGGAAGCCACAGTATATACACCAAATGGCCTAAATAAAAGTATAGATAGACGATGATTGTCTTCCGCCAAAGCAGTTTTGATCAAGCAATAAACCGAGGGGGAGAATGTTGGGCTATATTTGTGGTTTATGCTTGTATTTTGGGCTTAGGTCGGGTATATTATGTGAACCGAGAGCTCTATGGTTCTCGGTGGGCTTTGGGCTTTTGTTGGGCCAGTGTGCTGGCTATCCTATATATAGATGTCTTTGTATAGGGTTAAGGGTTGTTCATTCACTTGTGTTTTGGCCGTCTAGTATCATAGACGAGTATTGTATTAATAGTGCTTAAGCACCCGACGTTAATATTAACGTGTGTTTTGAAGCAAATTCTTGGTACTGTGCTTGTGTTCTTGAATCATCCAGTGTTAGAATTTTGCACCAACACTTAGATTGTTGATATCATAATAGTAGTGATCCAGATTCGGGACTTACACCATATTATATTTTCGGGTCTAATTAAGGGTTTTACGAGTCAGGTAAAAGGGTTTCAAGGGTTTGACGCTTATCTTGTTCACCCCTACTTCTAATAACCGTAGCAACGCTTCAAATGACAATCCGATAAGGGCACTTATATATAGGATGTGCCAGCGGTGTATCCACCATGTCCTTATCATCTCATCATTCGTACCGTTACTCAAAGTACTTCGGTTCTAGATCATGACACACAATCGTACTTATTATGATTTCCATGCGAGGACTTGGATATTTATTTTTGCGACCATAATTACTCTTATCGTCGGATGGTCCGCATAATCCGTTCCATTATGTGGGTTATAAAACATTTAAAATAAAACTTTTAAGAGAAAACAAATGTTTTGAAATTTTTAAATATAATTTCAAATGGTACTTAATAAATGTTCTAGTTGGATTAAAAAACCGTGAGATTTCGAAAACCTCTTTTGCTTTTAAAAGTACAATTTTGAAAATTGAAAGAAAACAAATTTGGTGAAACAGATGTTATTGTGATAATCGAGAATAAGGAAATGAGATGGAGATACAAGATCCTAATAGTTTAACTATGATAAAGGAAACTTTATTCATGAAATGAAATGCTTAAATAGTTCAAATTAAAATCATCCAATGTTGCGATTAACTAAAGAGTCGATACAATGCATAAACGAAAAAGAAAATAAGATAAGTTAAGATAGAAATAATGAAGGGAAAATCTTCATAGTTTTCAAGCATCTTCAAAAATCTTCCGTAAGTGAAGCAGTCAAGGTGGATGGATTTGGGATAGTTGGAGTAGGTTGAGCTCAAAAGGACAACACTTGTGAGTTTTGAGTGGTGTAAGCTTCGTAGATTTGTGCTTGCAGATACTAATTTTGATAAATTTGAGTTAAGTAAGAAGGATCTTGGTTGACAGGAAGAGTTTGGAGAGTGTAAGACTGATGGGTTTGGACTTGATAAGCATTGGTAGTGTAGTAGGGGGCATTTCTATTTTGAGCTTGGCGAACACGGATTAGTTGAGGGCACATATTGCGAAGATGACTAGGATCTCCACAATGATAGCAAGCACGAGTATTAGGAACACTGGTTTGATCATACGGGGTACGCGGAACGGATCGTTGTGGAGCATCTTGAGTACCAGGCAGTATACGGCAAGTGTCAACAAGGTGACCATAACGGCTGCATTGGGTGCAAAGTCGGCACGAAGATTGGGTTAAATGGTGATAGTTACAAGTAAAGCATAACGGGAAAGGTCGGTATAAGGTTTCTTGTTAGGAGCATGTTGGTAATTGAATTTATGTTTGTGGTGAGAAGAGTTGTCATTGCGCGGAGTGGGTTTGTGTTCGGCGTTAGCATCAGTTGAGGATTTGGTTTTGGAGTTTTCAGAGGTAGGGTTAGAGTCCTTGCGAGGTAGGGTTCCATCTCCAACGGGGTCATCGGGACATGAGGCACAAGAGCAATAGCTTCCTTGAATTCCTCCCACGGCATACTCGTAGCAATCCCAAGCATAGCAGCAGCAATTTCCTAAGTGATCCTAGCAGTCAAACGGTTATCACGGGCAGCCGACGGACGACGTTGATTACAACTGCGACTTCCTAAGAAAGACATTCTACGAGGACCAAAAATGAAATCTTATGAGATGATGGGTAAGTTGATGTGAGATAATTAAGGTGTGTACCTAAATAAAATTGTGCCAGTGATGACTCGAGGACGAGTCGGGATTTAAAATAATGTGAATAATTTTTTTTGGAGATACTTAATTTAATAAATAATGTTTATAAAAATTCCAAAAGTAAGATGTTATTGGGTTGGGCTTTCCATGGGCTTCCCATGGTAGCTCAAGAACCCAATTTAATCAACGAAACATGCTCAATGAGTTGGCCTCCCATGAGCTCTCCATAGCAATTTGAATGGCCTAAGTAAATAAAACAACATAAAGTTTGTGAATTGGCCTTCCAGTATTTTGATGGCCCAATTCAAATAACGTGTAATAAAGAATTGAGTTGTTCAGCCCATGAGCGTGTACATGGCATTTAACTGACCCAACTAATTAACGAATTATCAAATCAATGGAGTTGTTCGGACCATGAGCGTTACATGGAATTTAACTGACCCAATTAAATATCAAATCAACGAATCAAATATAAGTAGTTGGTGTATCTCGGGAATCACCCCGGACGATACGTTCCAACCCAAAAATCAAATTGAAAATGGTTTAAGAAATGGATAGTTGGAGTGCCCATGGATTTCCATGGATTTTTCACCCAACTAAACATTTAAAATAATTTAAAAACACAATTTGGAAGTATAATCGTTTAGCCGTTTATGTTTACCACGCAACCGTTTAGCCGATTACGGCTACCACTTAAAGTTATGGTTGTACAAAATTTGTCATACCCCCATGCTTCAAGGTGAAAGAGCAAAAACAAATCACAGGAATTCTTAAAAAATTTCTCATAATAAAAGGCAATCTACCAAAAATAAGAGGATTTAAAAATATTTTGAAAGTGAGGCGTAACCTCGGAATTTGTGTGTGTGTGCAATACATAAATAAGATAAACAATAAAATAATTAATCTAAAGAAGCTGTAAACAATTTTTAATAGCACATAAGGCAGTTCTAAGCACGTATATGGTCTTAATCATATTTCTAGGACAATTTCTAATGACCTACCTTATAACCTTCAGCTCTGATATCAATCTGTCACACCCCAACCTAAGGCGGAAATGTCGGGGCCTGATCATGATTGCTCACAGCTCGAAGATACTATCATGAATATAAGTGACAATATGTAATTAATTATTTTTTATCAAAGAATACACATAATATCCAAATACAACAAATCTATTCAAGTAAATAAATATAACAAGTTTAAATCCATGTTTGTCTTCATTATAACCCTAAGGTCTTTCTAAGTGTCCATACTTCAACTTCAAGCAACCTGCGTATGCGTAGAAAAAAGAGTTTTTCAACAACATATGTTGAGTGAGTTTACCACCAGTTTTGCAATAAAATAATGTTAATATAATAAATAAGAGAAATAAGCATGACGTAATAAATGCGGTAATGAAATCAAACCATGAGCAAATAAGTTGTCGATTAAACCATTGCCATGAGAATCGGGCGCCGGTAAATCAACCATGAGCAAATAATGATAATAAGACCTTTGCTAAGTGAATCGGGCGTTGGTTAATGAGAACCCTCCACAAGGGGATATGTCAAACAAATGCACATAAACAAGTAAGCACATAACAAGTATATTTGATTATTCACACACAATTACACGTTTGCTATTTTTGATATATATATATATAGTATGATATACGTATATGTCCCCGAAACATTATGAAAATTGAGTAAAATAGGGGAATGATAAAACTCACTTTAGATTAAAGGCAAATGATTAATAATTAAGATAAATGAATTAAAGATTAAGCGAGTCGTCCACTACGCGTCGAACGATATAAATGATCAGAACCTGAAACTTTGAGATATGATAATATAAGTTAAAAAGAACTCGTAGCCGCTGGAATCAATCCAAACGGACGTTTAGAACTCTAGTTATGTTATATTTAAGATTTAAGCGAGCTGGTACTAACCAGAATCCGAACAGCGAGTCGGAAGTCGGGTTTTGGTCAGTAGCCTATTACGAGAATAAAAGTCTTCTGGACCGAACGTTGAATCCGACTAGAAGTATGAGAAAACTTAAAGTCAAACTTGTTGACTGTTTTGCCCTTTATCGGGTTTTAAGCGAATTGACCAGTCAACATGTTGGTGCATTATGCCAGTAGTTCATTTGTCTCGAGTTTATCGTATCTGTAATTGTTACGATGCTTGTTTTGTTTTTATGAACTAGTTAGTTTGGTTTTCTAGTTTTGGCGAACTTCTGTTCTGGCGAAGTTAGAGACAACTTCGCCTAGGGTGTTAGGCGAAGTTGTCGTATTATTTAAACCTAACTTGCGCCATTAGTTACAGGGGTTTTTTTTTAGGTTTTTTAGGTGTTCGTTTTGTAAGCCGCAGCAGGGTTTTGGTGTTATTGGCATTAACATCTAATTACAAGTAACCTTTGTCCTACGTGTTACGTGTTTCTTTACGTGTCTCTCAATTAAATACTCGTATCGTATACGTAGGGGATTCCGCACCCTCGTGTTACGAGATAATCCTGTGTTGATCCGGCTGGGAACCTACAATTGGTATCAGAGCATTTTTTTCGTGATTGTGTGGTTCGGGATTATCACACGAGTGTTAAAATTACTCCGCTAGAATTTTCGCGGAATCGTTTCACGTAAAACACCGTTCATTCAGTCCATTCCTACACTATATAAACCTTGTTACACTCCATACTACCCTTTAATCATTCGAAACAAGAAAAACACTGCTCAATATCAGATCTCACATCTAGCGAAGTTGCCGTCACCTGTCATTAGGGTTTCGGCGAAGTTAAACAAGGCGAAGTTGTACTTTGGCGAAGTTACTTGGTGAAGTTAACAGAAAGTGAAGTTAATTATAACTTTGCGTCAGGCGAAGTTATACTATCTTCGCCATCACGGAATACCGTTTCAATTAGTTCCAGCTCTTGTTTTGGTTTAATATGACGTCAATAAACATCTCTGAACTGGTAAAGATGGAAGTTGAAGCTGGGTCAGCGTCTAAAGCTCCAAAGTTACTTAAAGGCACTGATTTTGTTGCGTGGAAAGACAGATTTAAGCAGCATGTGAAATATCAAGATGCAAAGATGTGGGTATGTATTCAGGATGGTTATATCCCTCCAACAACTGAGTTTGAAGGACGTAAGCAACTAAAAAAATATAATAAGATGGAGGATGATGAGAAGAAAATGTACGAGGCAGAAAGTAAGGCACTAGCTGCAATCACCATGGCACTACCTCAGGAAATTCTTCATACTTTCCGAAAGTACAAGTCGGCTAGAGAATTGTGGGAAGCATTGGAGAACCGCTATGAAGGTAACGTTGGAATTCGAAACTCCAAGACAAAGTTACTAAAAACTCAGTTCTCAGTATTCAAGTACTTTAAGAATAAATCACTTGATGACATCATCACAAGTTACTATCACTTGATGACCGAATTGGACAACTACTCCATAAAGTATTCTGAGAGTGAGATTGTGGAAAAACTTCTTGATACTCTTCCACCAAGATGGGAGATGTACACAGTTCTGATGAAAGAAAAGGAATTTGATAGCTTTGATTTAGAGAAGGTAGTCAACAAGCTACATAATTATGAGCTTAATATGTTACGAAAAGAGACGCCTACTGATCAGGTTCAGGATCCGGGAATGTATGGTGCAAAAGGCTCTACAAACTCAAGTTCTAAATCAGATTCGACCGCATACTACTCAGGCGGGGAACCAAATTCTACGCAAGATGGTCATGTGGTGATGAATATGGATGGAGATATATGCTTTGTAGCTAGTGGAAGTGGTTCTTCAAAACCTCAATCCTCAGTCAGTAATTCGTCTACTAGTCCTTCAAGTGTAAATTACTCAAAGATGCCTATGAGTGTAAAATCTGCTGAACAACAATTTGCTCTTTATGCCTCTTTCATTGCGTCTTATGAGAATTACATCAAGGGAAAGATAGTTGACCCTGCAACCTTGGATGAGGACTATGATCAAATAGATGCTGATGACATGGAAGAAATGGATCTGCAGTGGCAAATGGCGATGATAGTAAGAAGGGTAAAACGGTTTATGAAGAAGACTGGACGAAAGTTCGTGGGAGAGAGATCGGGATTTGACAAGTCAAAGGTTCGTTGCTACAACTGTCAATAGAATGGACACTTTGCAAGAGAGTGTCTAAATGAGAAAGTTGAACGGAGTCAGAATAGGCCTACTCAACATAATGGGAATGGAAATGAAATAAAAGCCATGGTATCTCAACAGAATGGTGGGTATAATTGGAACATCAAAGTTGAGGAGGTGATTGAACAAGCAAATCTGGTGAATATCGTGAGTGAAAGATGTGACAAGGAACCAGTGGAGGATCAAGCATACATGGCAGAAGTGAATGATCAGCTCTCAGAGGTATGTTCCGAACCTCATTGTGAACAATGTGAAAAACTGTCTGATTAATTTGATGCCTTAACTGATCAGTATGTAAGTTTGGAAAAAGAATTAAAAATTGTAAAAGAAGAACATCATTACTCTAAACAAAAGGAATACAATTACTCGGTAAAAATTAATGCTGGTGAAAAAGACATAAGAAGCCTTAAGGCAACACTAGCTGAGAAAGTCCAAGTAATTGATCTAAGTTATGAAGTTGTGGAATAAAAAACCAAACTTATTGCTGAAAAGGATAAACAGATAGCAGATTATCAAGTGAAAGTGGTGGAACTAAACAGAAAACTTGAACAGTTTAGGAATTCTTCAATGATGCTTAATCATGTCCTAAGTGTTCAACGTTCTCCTAACGATAAAAGAGGAATTGGATACAATGAAGTTCCACCACCTTTTAACAATAACTATACTTATAATCCTTGTAATCAGCCATCTGCTTTTGTTAAATCTGATCAGACAGTAACGGGAAATGTCAGCTCCATCGAGGTACCCGTTAGAGTTCAATCAAGCAATACCAACGTTAAATTGAACAATCATGAGAACCTAGAAGATATAAATGAATCGGTTCAGACAAATTCGTCAGTCGTGGATCAAGATTCCACGAATAAGGAGTCTGTGAACATTCGCAAAGTGGATGATGAAGTTATGTTACTCAGACGGGGGGAGAGTAATACTTTTAGTAAAAAGAAATCTTCTTTAAACCCATTCGTTCCCCCTTATGTGAAACAAACTGTCAGTGAAGCAACTTCATCTTTTGCTGCAACTTCTGAAAAGAATGTTCGGATAGACACAGATTGTCCAAAGAAAATTAATTGTCTGAACAAAAGTTGTTTTCGATGTAACAAGGTAGGTCACTTTGTTAGCAACTGTCCGCTGAAAAGGAAGAAATCTAAAAATTTGAGGCCAACCAAAACTGAAAATGGAAAGAACTTTAAAACTAGTACTGGTAAGAATTCTAATGCATCCAACTTTAATCGTTGGACAAATTTAATATTTCACAGAAACCAACCTCATTTTTTCCCAGTTAATCACAGAACGGGTAACTTCGAATCCATTAATGCTAGAAAATCAAGGATGTTTGGATGGCCTCATAATCAGTTTTCTAGAAATCTTCCATTCAGATCAAATGAAAACCTCCCTCAAGGGAACTTTGGGCAACCGAGGAGTTGGATACCGTTTAACAGGTTTAACCAACCCAAGACCAGAAGGGCTTGGGTCCCCCGCTTTTAATTCGTTTCTTTAACTGTGCAGGAACAGTCAAACATGACTGTGAACAACATGTGGGTTGTCGACAGTGGTTGTTCCCGGCACATGACGGGTAACAAGAATTTGTTACGTGATTTGAAAGCTGTACTAGGAGGAAGAGTTAGTTTTGCAGGAGAAAGTGGAGGAAAAATTTCTGGAATCGGTACTTTTACTAATGGGAGAATCAAGTTGGAGAAGGTTAATTTTGTGGAAGAGTTAAAGCACAATCTTCTGAGCGTCTCTCAGATCTGTGACAAAGAATACACTATGCACTTTACAAAGGATGAAGCACTCGTGCTTTATCCTGGTTTCAAGATTCCTGAAACCTGGGTTGTGATGAAAGCTCCAAGAGAAAAGAGTACATACGTGATGGACATGAGGTCCACCAAGATGGAGACGGAAGAATCATGTCTCTTGTCAAAAGCAACTGAATCTGAGTCGGAATTGTGGCACCGAAGGATGGGTCATATCCATCTACGTAAGATGAACTACATCGTCAAGAATGAGCTGGTACTTGGGGTTCCATTAAAGAATTTTAACTTTGATGACCAGTGTCTGTCATGCAAGAAAAGAAAGCAGCACAAAAAATCACATCACTCCAAACTGGTTAACTCAATTGTCACACCTTTGGATTTGCTTCACATGGATCTGTTTGGTCCTATCAATGTTAAAAGTCTGGGTGGAACATCCTATTGCTTGGTTGTGACTGATGACTACTCACGTTACTCATGGGTTTATTTTCTGAAAGCTAAAGATGAAGTTCATCAGAAGCGATAACGGCACAGAATTCAAGAACTATTAAATGGAGATGTTTTGTCTGCAGAAAGGGATAGAGCATCAGTTTAGTGCACCATACACTCCGCAACAGAATGGAGCAGCTGAAAGGAAGAATAGAACTCTAATCGAGTGAGCCAGGACTATGCTGGCAGATGCTAAACTTCCCGTGGTGTTCTGGGCTGAGGCTGTTGCCACGGCCTGCTATATCCTTAATCGTGTTTTAACTGTTAAAAGGTTAAATAAAACTTGTTATGAATTAATGCATGGTAGAAAGCCAAATCTGAAAGGTCTTGAACCTTTTGGGTCCCTTTGTTCGATCTTAAAGACTAACTCAAAATTTGGTGAGAAAGCTGACGAAGGTATTCTTGTTGGCTACGTAGTTGGGTCACCCAACAGAAGAGTCTTTAATCTATCGAACAATAAGGTTGAGGTGGTCTGTAACACTGACATTACAAGTTAAAAACCACCAAAGCCTAGCATAGGACCAGCAGAGGCTTTCGATTATGATATATTTTTAATCTACCTTCTTTTGATTTTGCAGATACAGAAGAAAGAATGGCAACTCAGATGCTACTCGATGAAGATGAGGCATTTTTGCATCGTCCACAGTTCAATGAAAAACAAACTCCCGTGTCAAGTAATGTTGAAACTCCTGCTGTCTCAAGTGGTGATGACTTTATCAATCCGTTTCACACTCAACACAATTCAGATGAAATCTCTCCAAATCTTGGAAAAGACTTAGAGGTTGGTCCTGTCCAAACCACCAGAATCCACAAGAATCATCCCCTGGAGAATGTAATCGGTAGTCCTTCCGATGGAGTGCGAACAAGAACGAGCTTGGAAGAAAACACATGCGTGTATGCAAGCATTAAAGATACTCGTATTATGAATGAATGCTTGTATGCTTGCTTTATCAGTCAGATTGAACCAAAGAACTATCAGATGGCATTAAAGGATAGCTCGTGGGTAGAAGCCATGCAGGAAGAATTGGCTCAGTTTAACAAAGAGGAAGTATGGAGTTTGGTTGAAAAGCCACGAGATGTGAATGCAATCGGTACGAAGTGGGTATTCAAATGCAAAAGAGATGAGAAAGGGGTAATCATCCAGAACAAGGCAAGATTAGTAGTCAAAGGATTTAATCAACAAGAAGGGATCGACTACAATGAGGTGTTTGCTCCTGTGGCAAGACTAGAAGCAATTCGACTTTTCTTGGCCTTTGCTGCACACAAAGATATGAAAGTGTTTCAGCTGGATGTTAAAAGTGCTTTCCTAAACGGCAAGGTCGATGAAGTGGTGTATGTCGAGCAACCTCCAGGATTTTCTAATCCAGACTTTCCAGATCATGTGTACAAGCTTAGTAAAGCATTATATGGCCTACATCAGGCTCCACAAGCTTGGTACGCAACTTTATCTGATTATTTGCTGGAAAATGGGTTTGTGAGTGGAAAGATCAACAGTACGTTGTTTGTAAAATGGAATGGGAAAGAATTTCTTCTTGTTCAGGTCTATGTGGACGATATCATCTTCGGAGCCTCAAAGATTTCTATGTGTCAGGAGTTTGAAGCGGTCATGAAGAAAAGGTTTGAGATGAGCGCCATGGGTGAACTAACTTTCTTTTTGGGCTTACAGGTAGATTAGAAGAAAGATGGCATGTTCATTCATCAAACTAAATATGTTCACGATGTGCTTAAACGTTTTAAGATGGAAGAAAGCACCCCGTTTGACACTCTGATTTGTGTCAACCACAAACTAGGTGCTGACTCCAACAGTGATGAAGATGTGGATCCCACTCAGTATTGAGCTATTATAGGTTCTTTGATGTATTTAACTGCTTCCAGACTTGACATTATGTTTGCAGTTTGTCTTTGTGCTCGTTTTCAGGCAAACCCAAAGGAGTCACACATGAAGGGAGTGAAGAGAATTTTGCGGTATCTTAAAGGGAAGCCTAAATTGGGTCTCTGGTATCCAAAAGGAGGAGAACTGGATCTGGTAACATACACAGACTCAGACTATGGAGGATGCAACCAGAACAGGAAGTCAACAACTGGTGGATGTCAATTTCTAGGAGGAAGATTGGTGTCGTGGCAATGCAAGAAGCAGACTTCAGTGGCCATATCCACCTGTGAAGCAAAATACATGGCAGCATCAAATTGCCGCTCCCCAGGTTTTATGGATACAACAACAAATGCGAGATTATGGTCTGAATTTCACTCAAACTCCTATTTGCATTGATAACACGGCTGCTATCTCAGTAACTAACAATCCCGTAAAACATTGTAAAACAAAACATATTGACATTCGTCATCATTTCATACGGGATTATGCTGAGAAGAAATTAATCATACTTGAAAAAGTTGATTCACTGGATAATTTTGCCGATCTTTTTACAAAAGCTTTTGACCGGTCCTGTTTTCAAAACCTTATTGAGCTTAATAGGATGATCAATCCCGAGTAACCATGTTTAAAAAAAAAATCACTATCGCTGAGAATTGTGTCGGTCGCTCAAGTTTGAAGGACATGTTCTTGAATATGTTTGGTCCTTGTATCTACGTGTAGATTCAAAGGTTAGCCATTAACCTAATAACTAAAAGCCACTGGGGCGGTTGTGATGAGTTTGTATTCTTTCGCTGAAAATTATATCGGTTACACTCAGTTGGAGGGGCACATATGTGTATGTGTATGTGTTTGGTCTTGCCAATCCACTAATTTTTGGATAGCCATTTATCTAAAGACTTAGAAGTGATCGGGGCGTCTGAATATAAAATTTTTTTTGGGGAAATGATATACTTTTTCAGTCTATAGCTTCTCATGAAGCTTCAAAATTGATGCTAAATTGAAAATTGATCCAACCTTTGGAAAATGATAGATGAACTGATTTTGTGGGCCTAACGGGTGAAGTTATTAGGCTTAAAAGGCTTTAGAACAATCATTGTTTGGTACGGTAGCTTTCCATGGTGCGTAAAAGTTAATGTGATACAAATTAAATCTGCTCGATTTACTGTGGAGAGTCATTTTGAAATGTGCATGTCTCCACACATATCTCTCCGAATGATAGGCAGAAAAGTTATTACCCAGTCATAGACAAGCCCGTTAGTGTCTTGATCCCCGCGTATATTGTGTTATCCTTCTGCAGTGATCCAGATTCGGGACTTGCAGGTGTTTGTTATAGTTCTTTTAAAAAAAAGGGGGGGGTGGGGGATTATTATGTCTTATTGCCTTTAAAATTCACAAAGTCTAAAACAACAAGGATGAGACACCAACTGAGTCTTGTGCAAGATGTAAGGATTGTGAAGCCGACTCAAATGTACATTATTTAAATCAGACACTATAGGTCGAAGTCAACTCGGGGTGATCTAGGGAAAGCCAAATACGCCTTGAGAATAGATAAGAGGCGTCACAGTTCCTTAAGTGATGTCCATCTAAATTTTGAGCCAAATTGAACCTAATCCGTATCACTGAAGCAATGAGAATCATGCTAAGTTTTATACATGCCTTCAACCTGTTTCTCTATGTCATAATAATGCTGAACATGGATCCTTGTGACAGCCTCTTAATTAGTATGATTCCATGTTCGGATCTTTTCTTAAACATGTTGGGTTCTCTACAGACTGAAATTTGATCCCGTCAATGTTATTTTACTTATTTTTATTTTATATTATTTTATACGTTTATCTTATGTGAATAACATAGAATCTAGGGTTACTCGTTCTTGGTCTTTTCCTTCTTTCAAATTGTTTTAAAATTAACTTCGCTTGGGAGGCGATGTTGGTAAACTGGCAAAGTTGTGATAACTTCACCACTGGGTTTTTCAGACAGTATAAATGGCAGACTTGGTCTATTTTTGGTCAGACACACTCTAAACCCTCTACGAACTTATCTCCTCTGAATCAACCCGCACACAATCTGTTTTTGTCTGCTAATAAGGTGCAGTGACGTCCATCGATTCATAATTTACTTGTTTTGTTGGTTAATCAGTTCCTAATGTAGGTTTTTAATCGGGTCTTTTGAGTTACCCTAAAACGTCAATCATACTCTTCGTTTTTGAATGTGTTGGTGGTGTCTGGATCTCCGAGACCTTAATCGGACTTCCATATACCTGTTGTTAGCCTTTAATTGTCCGTAATTGCAACTGAAAAGGATCTTGATGACGGCACTGTGTATGTGGCAATGTTCGTATTTGGCGAAGTTACTACAACTTCGCTGCTTGAGATATGTTGGTCACAACTTCGCCGAAACCAACTTCGCTATCTCCAGGCTAAGCGAAGTTACAAACTGTCTAAACATTTATCTAACTTAACCCGTTTACCTTGCAGGTATGGCAGCTGTAGCAGGTGCCGGTGGTACAGGTGGTGATGAAGGAGATGGGGATAAGAGAAAATTCTTTCCGGGTCACAACATGTACGTGACATTGGACCCAGATGCTCGTGGAGTAGATGATTACTCGGAGATTATCACGTTTCTCATCCGATCAAGGAATTTTTATGTTATCACTACAACTCTTCCGATCTTTTTACCAAATATAGAAGATTTTTGGAACACAGTGGAATATGATTGTCAAGTGGAACCTCCAGTGATGCGTGCTACCGTCAATGGTCAGGTGATACAGTTCTCTGCAAATCAGATACAGGAGGCTCTACAGTTTGGCGCTGAAACTACTCAGGACCCCACTGAGTACTCAGCCACTTTTAGGAATAGGGCATTTCTTCGTATGGGATACTCTGGTCCGTTGGAAGACTCACAACACCGAAAGGGATTTCTATTGCATCGATGGCGTTTCTTGATGCATGTATTGATAGTTTGCATGTCCGGCCGCAAAGCCGGAACCGATGGTATGGGCGCGACAATGCAATCTGCCATGACCGCGCTGACATATAATAAACCATTTAGCTTCAGTCAAATGGTGTTCTACAAAATTGATCGTCAGCGGCGGGCAGCGGATCTGGAGCGTTTCTTAATGTATCCGAGATTCTTACAGATGATTCTTAATCATGTTGCTCCTAATCTGCCACAACGTCGTCCTATCTCTTTTGTGGAATGTGTAAACAAGAGAATTCGCTCAATGTAGATCATCGAGTGCACGGAGTAATCCTGATCGACGTCCAAGACACACAGCTTTGTTTGGGTATCTTGTGAATCCTGACTATGTTGCTCCACCAGAGGATGGATTTGCTGATCCAGCTCCGGCACAAGCTAATATCCCTCAACCACCTCCCGTGGTTCATGTTGCTCTAGTTCCTGTTGATCCTGTCCAAGATGCTCCCTTACTGGATGATCCAGTTATAGATCCTGTTATATCTGCTGCAGAGGCGATAGATCTTGATGTTGCTTTAGGAGTGCAAGGGATTTTTGGTACTTCCTCGGAAGTTCAGGTTTCTTCAATTTCCGTGTCTGGGGTACCATCTTTCTCGATTTTTAGTTCAGTTGGTAAATCTCATCTCTCTGGTGAGGATTCAGAGGAAACTTTATCTCATTCTTCTGATGATGAAGCTATTGAAGCTCAGAGAGTTCTGGTTACACAAGAGAGGATCCAAGGAAAACGGAGGAAAGATTCGGATGATAGTGAGTCGGATTATGAACAGGAGTTGTATGTCTTGGTCCGTAGATCAAAGAGGGCTAGAGTTGGTGAAAGCTCGAGTGTTGTTCAATTTGCTCCTCCACAGTTATCTGGTATGTCTATAGTGCCTCCCTCTTCATCCGATCCATTAACAGTAACATCTAGTGTTCCAACGGTGGCTTTGTCAGCACCATCTTGCGTACCATCTATGGTTGTGATGTCTATGCCAGCTATTGTATCTCTACCACAACGTACTATTGCTCCGTCTGAGGTTGTGTCTATGTTTGTTGAATCTACGGTGATGGCGACCACTAGGTCCTCTATTTCAATTCCCCCATCATCAGAAATTCCAGTGACTCTGGGTATTCCTCCGCCATATGCTCAAGACATTTCTCACATGTCATTTGCCTTTGATGCTTCATTGTCAGATTCAGAGCGGATAGCGGCTCTAGAACGTGTAGTGGCTGACCAGTCAAGAATTAATCTCATTCAGACACAAGCTATTCAACGGCTAGTGGCTGAGAACCAAATTCAGTCATCTCTTCTTATTGAACATGGTAAACTTTTTGATACGCTTAAACAATTCTTAGCATCTCATGGGGAGACCAGTTGCAAAGGGAATGAGTTGAGAACCAAGAGGAGAGAGGACAGAGATGATGATCCAAATGCTTTGAAAGATGCAGGTGGTAAGCTACCAAGAACTGAACATACTACTCTTGGAGCTTCCACATCTCAGGGGGAGTCTACTGATCCATCTGGCAGTGCAAGTGGTGAGACGGTTGTGGTGGATGATGAGGCTACTGATCCATCTGGCAGTGCAAGTGGTGAGACAGTTTTGATGGATGATGAGGATGATATGGATGAAGATGTGTCGCCTCTTAGTGAGATTGAAAAGCTTGGTGAACAAATTGAGATTGACAGTGGCTTAGAGGAAGGTGAGATACCTGATGATAGTGTTGAACATGATATTCCAAGTGCTGGTCAAGAACGTGTGGGTCAAGATGATAATGTGTCGGGTGATTCTGAGTGGGAGGAACAACCAAGGTGGAAAGAAGAATGTGCTCATTGGTTTATCAAGAAAAAGAAGCCAGTGGTACCTACGATGTTCAAGAAGAGTTATAATATCAAGGGGTATGTTGAATCGAAAAAAGGTATTATCTGTTGGTTGTATGATGATCAGCTAAAAGTGTTTGTGGAGAAAAGATATGATGGGATTCAGTATTTTGCTAAGAAGTTGAGATCGTTCAATATGTTACCTGAGTGTGAGGTGAAGGACTTGGCTAGTTTAAGGTTGATTAATAGGAGTGCGGACAATTTTGCAAGTTGGGTTGGTAAAATAGTGTGGAGTGAAGTTGTTAAGGAGAAAAAGTTTGAGTTGTTGAAGCCTCAAAAGAGGAAGTTGATTGAAGATACAGAACGAGGAATGCGGGCTGATGGCAAGCCCTGGATGGTGATGAAGTACAAAACCGATTAGATGCATGGAAGAGGTCCCAATGAAAACTATGCCTCAAGATGTGTTGAAAGATCTTAAATGATGGTATGTTGATTGCCAAACTGCTGAAGCCGTGATGGAAGATCAAGATGAACAGGAGATCTTAAGGGTGTATGATCCTATGCACTTGGTTAATTTGTCTCAAGCTGATTTGCAGGTACTAAACGAAAAGAAAATTTTTTATATTCCTGCTTGGAAAGATGAAGCGAAGAAATATCAAAGGGTGGTCTCAGTTTGTGTGAGACAAGGTGTACATGCTTGAAGATGGAAGGTACGGATTTTTGGATTACAAGACGAGACGAAGATGTAAGAGAAATGAAGCTACTGCCAACGGGGAGTCTGTTGGTGCATTATGCCAGTAGTTCATTCGTCTCGAGTCTATCGTGTCTGTAATCGTTACGATGCTTGTTTTGTTTTTATGAACCAGTTAGTTTGGTTTTCTAGTTTTGGCGAACTTCTGTTCTGGCGAAGTTAGGGACAACTTCGCCTAGGGTGTTAGGCGAAGTTTTCGTATTATTTAAACCTAACTTGCGCCGTTAGTTACAGGGGGTTTTTTGAGGTTTTTTGGGTGTTCGTTTTGTAAGTCGCGGCAGGGTTTTGGTGTTATTGGCATTAACATCTAATTACAAGTAACCTTTGTCCTACGTGTTACGTGTTTCTTTACGTGTCTCTCGATTAAATACTCGTATCGTATACGTAGGGGATTCTGCACCCTCGTGTTATGAGATAATCCTGTGTTGATCCGGCTGGGAACCTACACAACACCCTTCAACCATCAAAATTGATTGAAGGTTATTGACTAGGGAATATATATGAACGATTCCTATGTTTACAACTTACCCGGAAAGTGAAAGGATCAAGAGAAATAAAGAGTCAAAGTTCCTAAAGCAAGCAAAGTCAACGAACAAGTCTTGTATCTTCAACGGATATTCAAAAACTGAAGAAGATGGTGACGAACAGAGGTAGGACGGATGAGAAGGCACCTCTAGGGTTTGTGTAAAGTGTTATGGCAAGAGATTAAGGGTTGTTTATATAGAGATTACAAAAACAAACTATTTATGGGCTTTTTACTCGTTTAAGCAAGTATATGCGATTTAAAGGAAAGAACTATCGATTTATTCATAAAGATCTGATCTTGGGCAGGGGAAAACAAATTGGAACTTGTATTTTAGTTATATTATGATTACTTGATCCTTACTTCTCTCAAACATACCTAATATAATCGATTTTATACCATAAACGAGCTAGAAAACGAGATCGGACCAAGGATTCTGCCCAGATAACTCATAGCGTCTCGTGGCCAGCCCCTATGGGTGCCACCGAGCAGCGCTCCAGAGTCCCATGGGTTGGAGTTTGAAATTTGACACATATGGACCTTGTAGTTTCTAAATTGGTCAAATATTGAACATTCTATGATTAAAACAAGAATTAAGCAACATGGAAAAAGCAAAGGGCCAAAAATGAATATTAGAAACTTAAAATTTTATAAATACTTGATTTTAAACTAATAATAAAGATCTATATTATTTTCCGGTCGAGTTACACGCAAACGAATACGGTTTTGAAAAATCCAAAATGTTACATCATCAGCATAAAAAAGGTGAGAAATATACATATTACCTCTCCCAATCTTAGCCCCTTCAAATAACCCCACTTGAATAATATCTTCAATCGCCACATGTAACCATTCCATTGCAATGATAAATTAAAAAAGGGAAAGAGGGTCTTCCTGTCACACCCCGACTTATGACCTAAAAGTGTGACTAACAGTTGGTACATGTTTTCTAAATGTATCAGAGTTGTGGGTTAATTTTAGCAGAAGACTTTAAGTTTTTAAATTATTAATTTACATTGAAATTTTACTCGGGAATTAAACACCTGAGTATTCGTTTACAAATATTGTTTTATTATATTACAAAGATTCATCATCAAAACTGAACCATCTTGCAACGTGAGCTTCTATCTCGATGATGTCTCTAATCCTTGCTATTTACTTATGAAACGTAGTTACATGAAATGTGGGGGAAAAATACGTTATTTATATGCTGGTGAAACGTTTGAATCTAAAAATATTTAAGCTAATGTTATCATACAAATATAGTTTTTTGTACAAGCTCAGCGGAAACGTCTTTTATTTCCTGGACTTGTACCATTGCCATACACACACAATTCAAGAGTTCTCCGAGTCCGAGCCACGTAGCCCCTGTTTGGAGAACTAGTTATGACTGCACGTACAGTTATGTTTGGATTCAGACACATGTGTAATCGGTCCGAGTTGCTTTTATTTTCTATCTTGTATTATAAAGTTTTAGAGATCACGTAATCTCATGTAAATGTTTGACTGACTCTTTAAGACAAACAACCCGTTTATCTTATAAAGTATAAATCTGTTTTGACTGTTTTTAAAGGTTTAACGTATTCACCTGTACTATCAGTGTTTGTTTGAAAACCTTCTGGATATGAATGATGTTAACCTATAAATAAATAGGTTTGTATAAATATCTGGATGGCGTTTCTTGATTAAGCTACAGACCTTAGGTCTAGTTTAACCTTGATAAAGTTCTTAGCTTTGTCTTTGAAATCATTTGGAAAATACACTTGGATTTACACGACGTTTAAAATAGCATGCTTTGGCCTAATAGGTTCTAACATGTTTGATAGTTTCTCCATGTAATTAAATGGGTCCCACAGTTGATTGAGATTTATATGAATTACTTTCATTTAGCAAGAAACTCACTACTAGTGATATTCCCCTTTCCAATTACTACATGACCGTCAGAATATACCTTTGCTAACATTACTTCTTCAAGAAGTAACGTTATGAAAATCTTTTATAAATGTTTAATAATCTTTTCAAAGTTAGAGGCCATAGCCTTGACTGAGTTCAAGTTATTTATAATGTAACTTAAAATAACTAAAACGTAGTTCCTATCTTAGTGCGGACACTCGAAAATAATAATATTAAGAAAAAGAGTGGCAACTTGTTGGTGGGATCTTGGTATTAGAATAAAGAAACACTTGGAAAATCAACATGACTTCGGGGCTTCTTACTTGCACTTATTACGAGAAAACAGGTCGTCGGTTCGTCGTAATGATCGGGCACGATTCACTAGGCTATGGTGTGTTTGCGAAGGTGTTTTTGGGATGGGGAGAGTTCAAACCCGTAGGCCCCCTTTACAGCCAAATTTTGGCTTCCGTTGCGTGTCTCGATGGAGCCAGACAACGGGCGTCGCGATACGCAATGTTGCAATTTCTGAGGACCTACCACGTGTTGACGTGTGGCCTGTCAAATCGTGCCATGTGTTGACATGTGGTTGGACATGTGTACCGGTAACTTAACATGGTCATCACGTAGCGCGATATTACCAAGCATCGATTTTTGTGAGGATCCATCAAGTATCGCGATGGGTTTATGACTGTCCCATCGCGTAGCGCGATGGTTTGAAACTTCAAAATTTTCATTTTAAGTCCCTAAACTTTGAGAATTGGTATTTTTGATTTAATCTTAAAGCAGAAATTTTCGGGGTGTTACACTCCCTGTTGAAGCCCCCTCTCAATTTGAAATTCCTCAGTCGGGCTTCTGTTAATCAAAATAGAAGATCTAACATAATACAAACAAGCTCTAATTCAAGACATCCACTTACCTCCAAACCCAAGAAAAGACATGATAGAAAAAAGTGTTCTCAATTAATTGAATCATATGCCTTAGTGAAGTCAAGTTTCAACAAAAGTAACTTGTCGTCCCTTCAATTATAATCGTTCACAAACTCGTTAACCATAAAGAGAACCATCTAGGATTTGTCTTTCTTTAATAAATGCAGATTGTTAAGTGCTAACGAAAGAGTTGATCACCATAGCCGGCCTATTTATCAATAGTTTAGCAATAATTTTGTATCGTAAATTTGTCAAACTAATTGGCCAAAATTCCTCCACAATCAAATGACTAGACAAATTGGGAGTCAAGGTGATATAAGAAGAGTTGCACCCGATAGGAATGCTACTTGTCCGAAAAATCTGAAGCAAACTTGTAGATGTCATCTTTAATATATTCCCATTTAACAAATCCGAAAGAAAAACCATCCGGACCCAGAGATTTCTGACCTCCACACGACCACACAACATCTTTTATTTCTTCAAAAGTAAACCCTGTTTCCAAAGATCTCGACTCTTACTTTGATAAAGATTTGAAAAATTGACTTCTAGAATTAATGTACTCGTTTAAATTTTTTCTTGTAATATTCGTTGAAAACTTCTTTTATGTCTTCCGAATTGTTAATTCACGCCCCATCTTTTTTATAGCATGAATCGATAGTTGTCTTCTCTTTTGATTTACGATGCCATAAAAAAAATTTGAATTTTCGTCCGCCTCCGTGCACTATTTTACTTTAGCCTTTTGATGAAATCAAGATGCTGCAATAGGTTATAGAACCCGAAATTGAAAAATATATGTGTGTGATGGAACACTATATGATTGATTGGAGCATATTTAAGTAATTTGGGTGTATATGAAACACCACCCCAACAAACTTAGGTTTTTCCGAACTGTAGCCTCGTCTTTAGTTCGGGTCAAACCAGTAGGTTCCCAACCTTCGCTTTTACACTCAAATACAAATGAAATTCATGCTCAGTTTAAGTAAGCATGATTTATCTTATGCAATGTTTATTGATGAAGGTTATCTATTATTTAAATCTCTATTTTTGATATAAAGTAAAAAGGCATTCTCGTGCAATTTAAACAAGACAAACTTATAGAATCAAAGAACCTAACAAATGTATACGAAATACACTCATGGTTTGCTTCACAAATGGGAGATTAATTTGGTCGAAATCTATTTTTGACGATAGGGATCAACACATATTATCCTTTTGTCATTATTTGTGGGTTTTGAAGTTATATAATGTAATAAATAAAGAGAAGTTGTTATTTAATACAATATTCCGAAGTGATATAATTTTGTCATTCAATCATATTTGATCATCAATCTCTAAATCCGAACATAGACATCAACAATGAAAAATTATCCGGCTTTCTTTAAAGCATGATAAAAGCAAGAGTTTTATCACCACTAAAAGATAATAGCCATGATAAGTAATGAATTATATAAAACATATTTTTGTTTGGTATGAGCTAATGAAATAAATGAGGAATGGACAAAGAAATGAAACGCATTATTACATTCTATTATTTTTTTTGGTTACCACATAGGAATGAAATGAATAATCATTTTATTATTTTTTTTATTAAATAGTAAACTATACACACATATATTTTTATCAGTTAATGGAACGGTAATAACACAATACGATATAATAATTATAATTTAATAATAGTTATACTATAATAAAATAATAATAATTATTAATAATTTTTCATTCAATTCCTTGATGGAATGAAAGATAAAACACATTTTACTAAGGAATGCAAAATGCTATATATGGAATAGGGATGAGCAAATTCGGTACCAGTACCGAAATCAGCACCGATTTGGTACCGAATCGGTACTAAAGTTTTGAGTTTCGGGATCAGTACGGTACCGGTACCGGTATGATACGGTACGGTACCGGTATTTCCCGAATTTTACCTTCAATACCGGTATCGTTCGGGTACCGGTACCAAGAATTTGTGTTTATCGGGATCAGTATTTTCGGTACCGGTACGGTACCAAGCTCATCACTAATATCGAAGGAATTTCATTCCTTAGGAATGATTCATTTCATTAATGAATGACAACCAAACATGTTTTATTGCTTTGGAATAATTCATTTCATTCTGTCTCATTACTTTATATCAAACACTACCTAAATAATCTACAATAATGTCACATCCCGCCTTCGAGCCTAGACGTGTGACTCACAGTTGATAACACTTTTGTCAATTTATCAAAGTTTGCAGCGGAAAATGTTAATTTAAAATATTTAATTTCATAATTAAGGGATTTAAACACCCTTGATCGTTTTACAAAATTTCTTGTTTAAGAACAAGTTTAACATATATGCTTCATTACATAATTAGCTGAGCCACCAGCTGTAAACTATGGCTAGTGTTCTTCTATCTCCACTGGCATATCCATTACTATTCCTTACTCCTGGTTACCTGAAAACAGTTTCAAAATACGTCAGCTATATGCTGGTGAATACGCTTATTCAATAAAATATTTTCATAATTCGTAATGACACAACACCAATAGTGTTCAACGACTCAGTGGGTCTCAATCCCATCTCATCGGAACTAAACATACGCACAAACCACATAATCGGACTTCACTCGCCCTAGAGATAGTCACTTGCCTCATGGTCAGTATGTCTATAGTGTGCCCACTACAGTACATATATGTAAGGATCCAGACACATGTGTATTTTAGTCTGAGTGTTTAGTACTACCTTGTATCAAAACGTTTTAGAGGATTTGAACCAACCCTCATGCAAATATTTCCATAACTCTTTTACATATGGATAACAGTCCATAGTTTCAAAAGGTAAATATCTTTTCAAAATATATAGTACATAGACGTATTCACGTCATAAAACATTTCACACTATAAAAAGGTTTGGACGTATTCACCTTTTGTTGATTTCAAGATTTCTCACCAACAGATGTCTGATCTTTATCTCGGACCTATAGTACGAGAATAACATTCTATAAATAGCTAGATCTACAATCTAGCTATAGACCTTAAGCCTATTTGCATAACCTTTACCTTGATATTCATTTCATTTTGTAAAACATTTATATGCTACGTTTCTTCATCATGAAGAAACGTATATATCAAGTTTCTTCTTTCATAAGTAATATCTTTATAAAAATAAAGGGCAACATTTCATCAATAATCTTATCTTATGAAAGCTTATATTTCACTTACTTACTTGATCAAGGTATAGACTATACCCTTGACTAGGGTCTAAGCTATATAAAATAATAATAACTTAAGCAGAATCCCTACCTTACGCGGGTATTTTGATTTGCCTAAGCCTTGTACAAGTAGCACTTCTACTTAAACCGTCATAACCTTGTTTCAAACTCGCTTAACCACTCGACGGAGCGTCAGAACTTCAATTCATGCACGTTTTACGAGAAATCAGAATCTCAAAACCTCACGATCATCGGAAACGCCTCCCTAGGTTATGTATGTGTAAAGAAAGGTGTTTTTGGGATGAGAATACTTCAAACCCGTAGCCCCCTTTTATAGGCAAAGTTTTGACCACCATCGCGTAGCGCGATGGGGTTTTCCCCTAGCCATCGCGTAGCGCGACGCTGCAATCCACCAGAGATTGCCATGTGTGGACACGTGATTGATCCGGTTACTTAACCGGGTCATCGCGTAGCGAGATAACCCCTTCCTTCTTGACCATCGCGTAGCGCGACGTCCCTTTTTCTAAACTCATGGGAAACTGCATCCTTGGACTTTGTTAACTTGTCACTTCTTGGTTTATCTTCCACAGTTCAAAAATAATAAAGATGCGAGTGTACGAAGTGCCAAGTGCGCCATCAAAACGCCACATTACGCCCATCGCCCGAGTCCAAGTCCGTTGGGTGCTTCGCACCTTCCGCTAGGACTAGTGAGGGTGGTTAGTCTCATAAGAACATTACCATGGAAAACTCCTTCCTTATAAAGTGTTTTTATTTCTTTCTCACCTTTCATGTGGGATGGAGTTTCCTTATTCTTTAACATAACATGTTTTCTTTCCTTTATCATACTTTTTCTCATTACCTTTTCTCATAAATATTTTTAGTCCTTTTATTTTATAAATTTGTCAAATTTGGATCAAAATTTTGTGGGTGTTACAAATAATAATCAAAACATGTATCACTCAATCACAGTTGAAGAGGTAGGTCCCAGCAGAACCCAGTTGGACCCGCAAGACTCACCTTAAAGAGGGACGTCTGCGCAGTTGGACCCGCAAGACTCACCTTAAAGAGGGAAGTCTGCGCAAAGAGAAACTGGATCCGCAGGACCCACCATGCTCAGAGATGACATCCTTACGCGCAGTACGCAAGCTGTTCCCGCAGGAAAAGCCTCCCAATGGTGACGTACCCCGCCTGTTCCCGCAGCTGCGGATACTAGCCATCAGGGAAGGCTACCCGCACTAACAGCAAAGCTACACGCACAAGGCACTAACTCAAATAATTCAGTAATGTCACCTGAAGGAGCAAGCCGGGAATACTCCCGCCGAAAGCCGGGAATACTCCCGCCCAAATGAGCCAGTCCGTACGCTACTGGAGGATCTTTTGTACTATACCTGCCAAGGTATGGACAAAAGATCTGACCAAAGCAGCGACAGCTCACTGACAACAGTACGACGAGGAGCACGCTCCAGTACTTAATGTCACTATCAGCCGCTGCCTACTCACCAACCCCTGTCGTGGCACGTACATAGCCTGCAGTTGGTGGGAAAGGAATAGTACACAGCCGTCCATGTCACTATCAGCCGCTGCCTATCCACCAACCACTAGCATGGCACGTGCGTAGCCCACAGTTGGTAGAAAAGGAATATTATACAGCTGGCTGTACCTGCTTGAAAACCTACCTTCGGCTATAAATACTCCAACACCTTGGAACGGTATCATTATCTTATATCTCCATATATTATCTGATATCTACTCTAGCAATTTCTCTTAATATACACTTATATTCAAGAGCAATCTAGTCTGATTCTCACGCCGGAGGGTGGTCACAAGGAGGTACCCCCCCCCCCCTTCTCAGTGACGAGTTCACGGTGTCTGTTTTGCAGGTCATCAGAGGAATAACCATCTTTGCCGGACCTAACCCTCGTGGAAACATCTATTTAACCCCCAGATTATCCGTAATCTGCCCGAGGTCACTTAGTGTTTCTTCATTGGCGCCATCCGTGCATAAAAGCTAGAACTTAATTCTTTTTCAGTTTTTTCAAAACTTCTGGAAAGATGGTTAACGTTACTCCGGTCCCAAGGCCAGCGAGTGACCAAGAAACCCCGGTAACTAAAACCCCAGCTACTGGGGGAAACACCGGCGAGTACACAAATTTTACGTACACTACCCCGGTTACCCAAGCCGGGGCAAGTGCAGTAAATTTTACGAACACTACCCCGGTTACCCAAGCCGGGGCAAGTGCGGTAAACAATCCTTCACTGGGATTCACCGATACCCAGTTGGAGAAACAACAGACGAGACTCCCCCGCCAAACACTTGATCAAGTTAAAGCGTGGGCGGAAGCACGTCAGAGGGAATTCCAAGCTGAGTTGGATGAACGCTTACGTTCACTCCAACAGGCTGACGAATTCGGAAGCACTCGACAACAGCTCAACATGAGCAATGAGTGCGAATACTGGGACGATGATCGGGATGAGTCCGACAGCGACACAAACCCTCGTCATAGAACGAAAGGGAAGCGCAAAGAAACGGACTTCCAACCGAGAAGGAATTTTGGAGAAACCTTCAAACCAAAAAACGCGGGACGGAACCCACGTGACTTCTCCAAAACCTTTAGACCAACTGCTGCAAATGCGGGAACACCCAAATTTGCAAGGGACATTGCGGAAGCAATTGCCCCGAGAAGTGCCAAACAAATGTCCAATATAGGCACATATGATGGTATATCTGACCCAGACGATCATTTGAACAGATTCATAGCGGGGGCAACCGTCAGCAATTGGACGGAACCCACGTGGTGTTACATGTTCCAAATGACGCTTGTTGGGGCAGCCAGAGCGTGGTTCGACCGTCTACCGGTCCACCACATCTACGATTGGGCAGACTTCCAGCAGAAGTTCAGCCAACACTTCAGCCAACAACGAAAGTATACCGAAGAGCAATGGACGATCCTCAACTGCATCCGAGAGGAAGATGAGTCATTACTAGACTTCATCACTCGCTTCAACTCAAAGAAGCTGAGTCTGGGTACCATAAGCGAGGATCTTGTTCGCGCAGCTTTCATCCAAGGCGCCAAATACCCAGAGCTTATTCGCACATTGACGGGTAAAGACGGCATGCCATCCACATGGGATGCCATCATGACAGCAGCTAAACGCTTCGCGGAAACGGAAAAGCAACTGGGTAGGGATCTTCCCCATAGCACAAACCTTTACACTCAGAAAACAAGAGAAAACAACGTCCTTACCGCCCGACTAAACAAAAAGAGGAAGCTAGGTATTTGGCAGTCAAGGGTAAACTTTGACACCTCATCCGGCTCGCACCCTCGATTAGGCGGAAAGGATAACATGCAGTTGTCGAACCGGAACTCCAGATGGACGCCACTCACCAAAAGCGTCACCGAGATATTCGCCACCGAGAGGCTCCCATGGCCAGAGGCTCCAATTATCCGACAGCGTCCAAACGCTGATCAAAGCAAATCCTATGACTTCCACAGGACAAAAGGCCACACCACCGAGGAATGCGTAGACTTGAAGGACGTCGTCGAAGCATTTGTCAGAGATGGGAAACTCACACACCTGGTGGCGTAATGAACGCTGAGCAGGCTAATGCGTGTAGAACCCCAGTTGGGGAAAACACGAATGATACTGCAGCTTCAATGTTGGAGACTACATACTGCGTAAACAACGAGATTCCGAACCAGGTGCATATCGGCTCGAAAGGCTCGATGACACCCCCATCCCAAGAACATGGAAGGGAGCTCAATTACGCAGGCTGCATGTAGATCAATTCCAAACTTGTAAAGAAAAGGCCTAGAGCCACTTCTAATGGAAATGATTCTCCTTATCACATTGACGCTGATGGTCTTACATTTATACTTATGAACTTTCCACACTGATATGCCGGTATTCACCGCATAAATAAGTGGGGAAGTCGTTGCGTGTGGACAGCGGCAAAACCCGCATAAACACAAAACGGCAAAAATTTCTAAGAGATGAGGACAACCTTCACGCAGGTCAGTTATAGGTAAAGTTTAGTCATCCCACTAAATGAAAGTGACGGTCCTACCCGTACAATCATGATAGAGGAAACTGAACATTAACCTATTGACAACCGCGCGTCGAAAGGTTTAACTTATTCAAAACACTGATGCCGGTATTCACCGCATAAATAAGTGGGGAAGTAAGTCGTTGCGTGTGGACGGCGGCAAAACCCGCATAAACACAAAAAACGGCAAAAAAATTCTAACGAAAACCTTCACGCAGGTCAGTTATAGGTAAAGGTTGGTCATCCCACTAAATGAAAGTGACGGTCCTACCCGCACAATCATGATAGAGGAAACTGAACACTAACCTATTGACAACCACGCGTCGAACGGTTAACTTATTCAAAACACTTGGAAAATTGCTAAGTTCAACTAAAGTATGCACGAGCGAATCATATATTGTTTATGAGGCAAAACAAGTGCCAAATTAAATTATAATATGCATGAGCAAGTCATATAACGTTTATAAAGCAAGTCATCCAATGAAAGTGGCGGTCCTACCCGCACAAACATTTATATTTCATAAAAAAATTCAAACATTACAAGAATGGCCGGGTATCTACCCGCCTACAGAAATATAAATCTATCCTAACGGTGGGAAGGGATCTCAAGGTTCAAACTTCAGGACCACTCCCTCCAAACCCACTTGTACCCGCACCATCAGTTGGCTGTGGCGGTTCAAGGAAAGTCTTGAGAATGGTTAGCCCATCATCAGCAGCAGCAATTTCGTTCACCTTCTCCACCACCGGATGCGGGAATGCAGCATACTGGTTCACTGCTTGGTCATAGGCAGCTTCAGTGTCCACGTCATAAAGAGGGAAGTTGGAAGGCGGGATGCCCTTCTCAACAAACCCCAGACCAAGCAAGAAACCAGCCTTTTCCCCATCCTCATGAGAAGCGTTGAGGGCTGCGCTCATGGCATCGTCATAAGATGTGTTCGTGAAGATCCGATGCACAACTTACAAAAAAAAATATGTATCAAAAAACTTTTCTAAGTATAAAGAAAAGCGTAAAGACATTATGAAGCTACGCATACCTGCGACAACGCTTCTCGTAAAAGCCATTCCTTGGTGATCAGAGCTTCCTGGAGGGCAGCTTGAGCTTGGTCGCGGGCGCGTTCGGCTTCATTTTTGTTAAGGTTGGCAAGCAACACTTCCTTAGCAGCAGCCTCTTCAACGCCCTTCAGCTTACGCTCAGTATGATCAAGCATACCCCTCTGGTCCAAGATCTCTTGAAGCTTCTTGGCGTCTTCCATGGCCAAGGCATCATGAGCCTGCTGGAGCCTCTCTAGTTTGGCTTTAAGCTCCTCATTCTCGGCGCACAGAGGCTCAGCAATGGCTTCAGCTTTGGTGGCCCTCTCGGTCGCGTTCCGCGCAGTTTCCTTAGCCAACCTAAGTTGTTCGTTAACAGCTTGGGTAGCCTTGGAACGGGCCTCGAGTCGGGCCTGAACTTCAACCTCGAGGGCCTTGAAGGCCTTTTCCTTCTCTGCAGCAATGGCGGAAAGTCTCCTGTTCTCCTCCCGGATAGCCCGCGCTTGGGCCACTTCCTGGCTACGCGCCGCCTTTAACTTGTCGTTTTCACGACAAAGCAACTCGACGCGTGGCTGCATCCGGGCAAGGAGAATCCGAAGCTCATTCGTCAGCCTACCCTCCTGGTAGCTAGACATAGCTTCCCCCAACGCACCACTTGGGGCTGCATGACGCGCCCACTCGACGCAGTCCACAGCCGTCAGAAGGGTTGTTCCCCGGCGGATGTTCCACCTCGGAACATACACCTCATTGGAATCCGAAACAGCAAAAACAAAAAGCAGTTAGGAAAAGATGATAAAAAAAAATAGGCCAAAATAACCCTACGCACCTGTAGGGTCGACAACAGGCCGGTAGCCGCCAAACCCATCACCCGAACCTAAGGGATATCCATCCAAGAGGTCAGGCAAATAGGAAGGAGGCAGAGATTGGCTAGAAGCCCCAACGCCGAACATACCTGATGAACCGGCCGGGGGCACGGTTGAAGCCGCCGCGGTAGAGACCATCGGAGGTGAACTCACTGGAGGTGAACTCACAACCGTGGCCGCCGCTGTGGAGGAGCCCGCAGAGAAAATCACCGCCGGCTCAGTGAAGGATGCAGTAAAGATGGCACTGACAGCCGGCGGAGATGACGTCACAATTGGAACAGTTGCCTCAACGGGATGAGCAACTGAACCAACACTGCAAACAGGCGCAGCTGCCTGGGTCATCGCCTCGGGTAGGTTGACCAAACCTACCTTCGTGGGTCCAGAACTGCTCCTTCCCGCATCACTTTGGAATGCGGTTACATCCACGCCTGCATGAAGACAAGATATTAAAAACAATGGCGGAAAGAATTGCGGGTAAGATAAATAAAAAGTACTTACGAGTTTTCTTAATCTTGAAGGTTCTGAAGGGCGGGGACGAACCCGATGGAACTGGCCTCTTCACGCCAGTCACCGTCGTAGAACTTGGTCGCGCGGAGGTGGCAGCTGTCTCAACCTCCGAGACAGTTGTCTCACCACCACCAAGGTTCCCTGCCGCCTCCTCACTTTCGGTCTCCGAGTCAGACCGGTTCCCCTGATCGACAGTGGAGGCAACCTTCGCCTTGCCCTTCACGCCGGCAGCTTTCTTCTTCCTCACGAAGAAAGGACCATCTGCGGATTCCTCATCAGAAGACAAAATTAGAGAAACTCCAGCAGAGGTTTGAGCATGAAGAGGGCGAGGGTTAATGAAACCCTTACCTGGCCGCGTGGCGCTCAGAATTTCGTGGCCTGGCGGGTAGACCTCCACAAACCGATCCGCCGTTTGCTCCAAGATGGGCAACTCGTTCTCGTCGAGAGCACGAGTACCCAACCGAGCGGGACCACCGCTCTCACGCGGTTGCAGAAGCGACTGCAAATTGTTCCCCTCTGAAAATAAACAGAAAAGCAGTTAGAAGAAAAACCCTAAATCAGCAAAAAGAGATGGAGCATACCATAGGGAATAGAATTCGAACCGTATTCAAGAACGATGGGAATCTGTGGCGCCTCTGCCCCAGCATCCTTCCATACCCGGCTCATCCCAAGCATCACCATCCCAGACTCCGCAAAGCGATAAACCGGAGTCTGGATCCGGGAGATCTTGGTAAACCATTCCGCCTCCTGGTAGTTGGAGGCGTGAAGGTTCGGGAGTGCTCTCCCGTTCTTGAATGTCATCGCTATGGGGACGACACGGGCAGAGATATAGAAGAACTCCCGCTTCCAAGACCGAAGACTGCGCTCGGTAGCACAGATCTTCAAACCCTTGATCCGAGTAATCAGGGTATACCAGCCCTGGATGCACCTCCAGGAGTAGAAGGTCATCAGGCGGTCGACGCGAGGCTCAACGCCCAGAATGTGGCACACCCATTCAAAGTGGCGAACCTTTGCGAACGCCATCGGGTGCACCTCCGTCAAATGTACACCGTGTTTCTCCAGAACACGGTACACAAATTCGTCAATGGGAACCTGAGATTCCCATAGATGAAGAATGCAGCATACACCCCTATCTTGCCCTTGGGGGCATCGTACACCGTCTGGTGAGGCTTAGGAAACTCAGGCTCGAAAGGCTCGAGCATGAACTTCTTGACGATGTAGTGATACAGGTCGACGGAAAGAGCACACTGGCACTCGCCAGTAGTACTCTTATCGTCTTTGTCAGACGCTGACATCGGGTTCTCCGTGTACACGTCAGACTCCTCGGCAGTAGCCTCAGGATCATGAGTAGAAGACATCTTGGAGGTATGAAAGAACGATTTCAGGAGAATGCTCGACGGAAAAGTTAGAGTATTCGCCGGAAATCGCTTAGAAGAAGAAGTGAAACTGTGAGTTGAAATGCATCCTCTCCTCCCTTTATATACTCATCGCAATGAATGCGATGAATTTAATGCGGAGAGAGGAAAGCGCAGGTGCAATGAAACTATGACACGTGGAAAGAGCACGCTGGCAACAGCTGTTGACAGGACGCGTGCCGTAAACTTCGCACCCACGCGCCCGAAAACTCGCGCCCACGCGCCTGAAAAAGCGTCTGGAATGACCATATACTGTCACGTCGCCATAACTTCATGCACGTCCTGAAACTGTCAGAAGAAACCGTCACACCACGCTGACGTCCCTTCAATAGTTGGACTGTTCTTATCCTTTCACCAACTCTTCGAATTTCAAAAAGATTCAAAAATAAGAGGGAATACACCCCTACCTTGGCAACCAAGTAACTATAAGACGGGTGCGGGTACAGTGTCAAGGCAAAACCCTTCACATACTTAGCACCCGCAGGGAATTGAAGCCAAGAATACCTTGGCAACCAAGTAACTATAAGACGGGTGCGGGTACAGTGTCAAGGCAAAACCCTTCACATACTTAGCACCCGCAGGGAATTGAAGCCAAGAATACCTTGGAAGTAAAGTAACTATAAGACGAGTGCGGGTACAGTGTCAAGGCGAAACCCTTCACATACTTAGCACTCGCAGGGAATTGAAACCAAGAAGGATCTTCTGGGCCATGCTTGTGGAAAGGGATATAACATCCCCGCATAGCGGGAACATTGAGAACTAGATTGTTTGATGCTCCAAGATGGAATTGGTTGTTTAAACATAATTGATCACTATGTCTAAAACTACCAAAACCTCGTGGAGAACCTATAAAACTGAAACTCAACGCTCCTGACTTGCGAGGAGGTTACACACCTACCCGCATCATACCCAAAGATCAAGCAGAAAAGTGGGAAATTCTGCGTGACATTAGGAAACCAGCGGGAAGAATCCCCACGGAGAACCTTAAAACTAAACCCTTTTCGAAACCCCTTGCTTAAGTCCAAAAGTTCACCTCACTTATTAACAATTCATGAGAAAAACATTGGACTGGGGGGACTTGAAGAGGTAGGTCCCAGCAGAACCCAGTTGGACCCGCAAGACTCACCTTAAAGAGGGACGTCTGCGCAGTTGGACCCGCAAGACTCACCTTAAAGAGGGACGTCTGCGCAGTTGGACCCGCAAGACTCACCTTAAAGAGGGACGTCTGCGCAAAGACCAACTGGATCCGCAGGACCCACCATGCTCAGAGATGACGTCCTTACGCGCAGTACGCAAGCTGTTCCCGCAGGAAAAGCCTCCCAATGGTGACGTACCCCGCCTGTTCTCGCAGCTGCGGATACTAGCCATCAGGGAAGGCTACCCGCACTAACAGCAAGGCTACACGCACAAGGCACTAACTCAAATAATTCAGTAATGTCACCTGAAGGAGCAAGCCGGGAATACTCCCGCCCAAAGCCGGGAATACTCCCGCCCAAATGAGCCAGTCCGTACGCTACTGGAGGATCTTTTGTACTATACCTGCCAAGGTATGGACAAAAGATCTGACCAAAGCAGCGACAGCTCACTGACAACAGTACGACGAGGAGCACGCTCCAGTACTTAATGTCACTATCAGCCGCTGCCTACTCACCAACCCCTGTCGTGGCACGTACATAGCCTGCAGTTGGTGGGAAAGGAATAGTACACAGCCGGCCATGTCACTATCAGCCGCTGCCTATCCACCAACCACCAGCATGGCACGTGCGTAGCCCACAGTTGGTAGAAAAGGAATATTATACAGCTGGCTGTACCTGCTTGAAAACCTACCTTCGGCTATAAATACTCCAACACCTTGGAACGGTATCATTATCTTATATCTCCATATATTATCTGATATCTGCTCTAGCAATTTCTCTTAATATACACTTATATTCAAGAGCAATCTAGTCTGATTCTCACGCCGGAGGGTGGTCACAAGGAGGTACCCCCCCCCCTTCTCAGTGACGAGCTCACGGTGTCTATTTTGCAGGTCATCAGAGGAATAACCATCTTTGCCGGACCTAACCCTCGTGGAAACATCTATTTAACCCCCAGATTATCCGTAATCTGCCCGGGGTCACTTAGTGTTTCTTCAACAGTCATCGCTTGTAACCTCCCATCAAGGCAACACATGAAGGCCTACCATAATCAACCTAGTGAAGAGTAAAAAAATAAGCTATCATCGTTGTTAGACGTATGGTATACAATAAGTCCCGGCCGTTTGACGTAACATGTAGAAACTATATTTACACTTTGGGCTAAAGCCTAAAAGTCTAAAACAGCCTCATATTTAGTTATTAAGTTTATTACTCAGCAATTAAAAGTGCTTAATCTAGTATATTATTGTTGCTTAATTAGCCAACCTCCAATTTGGTTTTGACCGTCTAAATCAATTCAAAATAATATATTTTTTTTGCATGAATGTTTAAAATTAAAAACAGGATTAAATAAATACTTGTTACACCTTAAAAATGATCGAGTGTCTTCGATCATTGTGTATACGAATCTTAGCTATACGAGTACCGAATAACTTGATGTAGAAACATGCTAATCCATGAGTTGGTTATACTTGAAATCTCCCCAACACGTCTAACTTTTAAGACGTGATATTAATTATTTTTGGCAAGCTATTATACTTCTCGTTTTTGAGTATAAATCCTACCAAAGCCAACCCTAATTAACCACATGTGTAAGTATAAAATTCTACGGAGTTTAAATGTTTACGGGTAAAGTTAAAATAGAAAGGGAGACAAAAATGAGAAGTGTGAGAAATATTTGTAGCTACAAAAAAAATCCATTAAAAATTCAAAAAAATAATAAAAAATCATAACTCAATATATAAATAAAAAAACAAAAAAAATTAAAAACCAAAATGTTTCCCCCGTCATTCTCGTTCCAAAAAAAAAACAAAAAAAAACAAACCGACGAAAAGACACAATGCCAAGAAAAAAGACACAATGACGAAAATGAACAAACAACACAATGATAAACAAAAAAAAGACACAATAGATCGAAAAATATAACACAACGCCGAACAAAATATACCACAATGTTAAGTAATTTAACACAATATCAATAAATAATGCCACAATGTCAAGGAAAAAAAGACACAATCAACGACGAAAATAGGCACAAAACACAATGACAAACAAAAGGCCGCAATGATCTTTTCACTCAACATTGTGTCTTTTTCGATTTTTTTTTTGTTTGAGAACTAGGAAAACGGTGGAAACATTTTTGTGTTTTTACATTTTTCGTTTTTTTATTAAAATTTGTGTTATGATTTTTTTATTAATTTTTCATTATTTTTTTAAAGTTTTTTTATGGCTACAAATCTTTCTTATTTTTGTTCCTTTTTGGAGAATAACCTGACCCAATGTTTACAACATTAGAGAACCTATACAATATGTTTGTTCAAATAAATTTTAGAGTAACTGTCATTTTCATCTCCGTGGCTTGGTTGGTTTCGTCGTTTTCACCCATTTTTTTCACCCCTAAGGTCTTTAAAACTTGTTATTTTCGTCTAATTCACTCTAATTTTTTGTGAGTGCCTAAGAAATAGAAAAAATAAAACAAAATTAAGTGTTGTTAGAGGTAACAATGATGTAGTCATGTATATTATACTAATGAATGCTCTTATATGTTGAATTGGCATGACTATCGTGCAAAGTAGATTATGCAACACCCTAATCGAATAACCCTCATCACATGTATCTAAATTCCGTATTTTGTAAAATGGTCGAAGATATAGCATACATTCCACACAACATGTGTTACACCTTTGAATTTCATGTCATATATATTAGATAATTCAATAATACAACTTGTAAGATGTTCTTAAAAAATCATAAATTTCAAACGAACCTACGAGTTTTTAACAAACTAGTGTAGTTGGTAAAATTATTGATCAAAATAGTGTACTTTAAAACTTAATTACCAAAATGGGTATTTTAGTGGGACCCACCACCCACTTCATCTTCTTCCCTAAACCCATTTTCCCTCTCTCTACCTTGACCATCCCCAACTCCGATCATTAACATATTTTAGTTTGTTTAATAGCTGGATTTCTGACCCAATTGTCTGCTTCATCATTAACACCATCACTTTCTTTCCGCGCGCTTTCTTTTCCGTTTTCATTAACCACACCTAACTAGCTAGCTTCATTCAAATCACTCATACCAACATCCACAAGATTTAACAAAAACCACACACCAACCATGACTCCGGTGGTGGTGACACCTACCTCTAACTACACAGCCGGTCAGTTTGGTGACACAACTTACAGAAAAGCCTTTGTTGGTGGGTTGGCTTGGGAGACACAAAAAGATACCATGAAAACTTACTTTGAGCAGTTTGGTGAGATCTTGGAATCACGGATAAGACCACTGGCATACGAAAACGTACTTTTAAAACGTAGATCGAGATAGTTACCTGTTAATTATCCAAACAAGTATAATACAAATACGTAGATCAAGATAGTTACTTGTTTGGAGAACTTCGGTGACGGACTGACGGTGGCTAACAGAGTATGGTAACCGGGGGAAGATTATTGGTGGTCGCAGGATTATTTAATCGGCGTTGGTGGTGGTCAAGATAGAGAGAGGAAAAATGGGTTTAGAGGCAAGAAAATAAAGTGGGTGGTGGGTCCCATTAAAATACTCATTTTAGTAATTAAGTTTCAAAGTATACTACTTTGGTAAATAATTTTGTCAACTACACTAGTTTAGTAAAAACTAGTGGTAAATTTTTTTTTTTTCAAACGTAAACGAACCTACAACTTAAGTGGTAAATTTCATGTCCCTTTTAAATAAAGCAATTACCCTTTCAAATACATACTTGGATTTGCCTCCTACTTTATAAAAAGAAAAGGAAAAGCGATTCTAATTGGTCAAAACATAATTTTATTTGGCTCCAAATATAGTAGGATGTGTGTTATATGTGGTGAGTGTCATTGTCCACACTTTAATACCTATCACATGGGACAGTCCTTGTCAAATTCTGGCACGTGCCACTAATGGCCCGCAAATAATATACCTTACTCTCAAAAGAAGTAGGTGCTTTTTGCATCTTTAAAAAGTCCATAAGTCATTGTTACATCAAACCCACAATATGTGGCTTTACTCAATATATTTGAATCAAACCAAAATTTAAGGATTTGGTTTTGGGTTTTAAATTAATTATAACTTTTTATTTAGGATTATGACGATATAAAAGATGAATCAAATCAATTGAAATTGATATAGTATTGTGTTTATTAACCAATATAATATGTTAAAGATCGTGATAATAGCATACAGGATGGGGCCAACTTAAGAAGATTTTGAGATATATGATAAATATCGAAGGAAGAAACAACTTAGTCAAAGAATAACGATTATGGGGTTGAAGCAAAAGAGGACACATCATTAAAGAGTACACGGCGGGAATAAACAACTTGCTTGGTGTAAAGATGATTATATGGATAACCAAATAAACACAAGTTTTTTTAAGAGTTAAACTTTATGGTAAACATATATCGATAGAAAATGCATCTAAAGATACGATGGCGGGAGTAAGATAACGTTTTGTTTAATAATATATTGAAGGAAATGTTACTGCCGATTGATGTGGAGGGAATACTGCTAAGAAGATATTTACTCATTGGGTGAAATACGTGCTGGAATTAAAAGTGTTATATCGTATTATTAATGGCGCAAGCAATGTTTTGTAACTTGCTATTTTGTCGCTTCGTATAAGGACACGGAAATGAAATTAAATTCTTCGTCATACAGGATAGCATGTAGATTTTATCCGCCGTATTACGTGGTTTGTTTTACATTTTTGTTTTTAATATTTATATATGTCTATTTGGATTTTAATTTTATTTATTGTAAGAAAGTTAATAATTAATATACTTGAGGTTTGATGATTAAATGGTTTCACAAATAGATTATATATTATAATCCGGTTTAAAAGCTATCTGGGTTTAGTGATACTCATTACCCGTTTATTTTCTTTATTATAAAATTATTTCTTAATTATAAATAATATCTTTTTTTAAATAAAATAGGATATTAATTTTTAGTATATCCCTGTTTTATAGGATTTTCATATTAAATATTTTATGAGATTAATTTTTAATATAATGAAATGTTATAACCTGTTTAAGAGCTATCTGGGTTTGGTGAGACCTTTACACGTGAATTCGGCTCAAATGCGTGAGAAACCTTCATTTACAAATAAAACAATCTGAGAGCTTGAGAGAATGGTTGTTTTACATTTTTCATTTTTTAATATTTATTTTTGGGATTTTAATTTTCTTTATTGTAAGAAAGTTAATAATATACTTATGGTTTGATGATGAAAGAGTTTCATAAATAAATGATATGTTATAACCCGTTTAAAAGTTATCTGGATTTGGTGACCCATGACCCGCTTATGTTTTTTTACTATAAAATCGTTTATTAATTATAAATAATATCTTTTTCTTTTTAAATTGGATATTAAATTTTAGTATATCCCTATTTTATAGGATTTTCACATCAAATAATTGGTAAGATTAATTTTTAATTTAATGAGATGTTATAACCCGTTTAAGAGCTATCTGGATTTGGTAAGACCCATACCCATGAATTTGGGTTAAATCAATGAGAGGTCTCCATTTAAAAATTAAGCAATCTGGTGGCTTCCATAAAAGGAGGGAACGACCACATCGCGACACATAGGATTTTAGGGTTTTGGTTTATATAGATTATGGATATACCAATAATACTTGAAACAGTTATATTATAAGACACTATAAAACGAGGCATCCGATCTCTAACTCCTTTCATTATATGGAGAACACTAAACACGTTAATAAATAATAATTAACAATTATGTAGGATTGTTACTGGTATGATTCAGGAAAAAAAAAGACGAAACAATTAAAAAAGAAAATATGATTAGTAGGCCATTGCCCATTAGTAAGTTTATTGAGTATCCCCAATTGTGGCCTAATAGTAAGAGTGCTTGGGTTCTCCAGTAGAAACTTAAGTTCGAATCCCACTTGTGTCATATTTTGGTGGATATTGGCAATGATGGATTAGAGCTAGGCCTTATGCAAAGGTTGTCAGTTCGAGTTCTGAGCCCACCCGGGTTTTCGTCTCACCGTGTGTTACGCCAGAGAGTTCTGCTCTTGTGGTGGCACAACGGCTGTCAAGTGGCTACCGGCAGTATGGTTTCCCGGGGGAACGCCCAAGCCAAATTCTGAAGCCAGCGTGGACCCGGTTAAGACAACATAGTCTGGCCAGAGTGGGGCATCGAGGCTCTCCAAATTTGAAGAGTGTTGTAACCTAAATATAAGAAAGTCGCTGTCACACCCCGCCTTCGGGCCTAGGCGTGTGACCCGCAGTTGGTACCACTTTTGTCAATTTATCAAAGTTTGCAGCGGAAAATATTATTTTAAAATATTTACTTTCATAACATAGGGAATTGAATACCCATGTTTTACTTGTTTAAAAACACGCCTCAATACAAAATTTGGTGAGCCACCAGGCACCAGCTGTAAACTATGCCTGGTGTTCTTCTATCTTCACTGGCATATCCATCACTATTCCTTACTCCTGATTACCTGAAAATAGTTTCAAAATACGTCAGCTATATGCTGGTGAATACGCTGACTCAATAAAACATTTTCACAATTCATAATGACACAACACCAATAGTGTTCAACGACTCAGTGGGTCTAAATCCCATCTCATCGGAACTAAACATACGCACAAACAATATAATCGGACATCACTCACCCTAGAGACAGTCACTTGCCTCATGGTCAGTACGTCTGTAGTGTGCCCACTACAGTACATATATGTAAGGATCCAGACACATGTGTATTTTAGCCTGAGTGTTTAGTACTACGTTGTATTAAAAAGTTTTAGAGGATTTGAACCAATCCTCATGCAAATATTTCCATAACTCTTTTACATATGGATAACAGTCCATAGTTTCAAAGAGTAAATATCTTTTCAAAATATACAGTACATAGACGTATTCACGTCATAAAACATTTCACACTATAAAAAGGTTTGGACGTATTCACCTTTTGTTGATTTCAAGATTTCTCACCAATAGATGTCTGATCTTTATCTCAGACCTATAGTACGAGAATAACACTCTATAAATAACTAGATCTACAATCTAGCTATAGACTTTAAGTCTATTTGTATAGCCTTTACCTTGATATTCATTTCATTTTGTAAAACATTTATATGATACGTTTCTTCATCATGAAGAAACGTATATATCAAGTTTCTTCTTTCATAAGTAATATCTTTATAAAAATAAAGGCAACATTTCATCAATAATCTTATCTTATGAAAGCTTATATTTCACTTACTTACTTGATCAAGGTATAGACTATACCCTTGACTAGGGTCTAAGCTATATAAAATAATAATAACTTAAGCAGAATCCCTACCTTACGCGGGTATTTTGATTTGTCTAAGCCTTGTTCAAGTAGCACTTCTACTTAAACCGTCAGAACCTTGTTTTAAACTCGCTTAATCACTAGACGAAGCGTCAGAACTTCAATTCATACACGTTTTACGAGAAATCGGGACCACGGAACTTCACAATGGTCGGGCACGTTCCCCAAGGTTATGTTTGTGTAAAGAAAGGTGTTTTTGGGATGAGAATGCTTCAAACCCGTAGCCCCCTTTTATAGGCAAAGTTTTGGGAACCGTCGCGTAGCGCGATGTCGCAATTCACAAGACCTTGCCACATGTTGACACGTGGTTGATCCGGTTACTTAACCGGGTCATCGCGTAGCACGATACCCCATTCCTTCTAGACCATCGCTTAGCGCGACGCCCCTTTTTCTAAACTCATGGGAAACTGCATCGCGTAGCGTGATGATCTAGTCTATATACCCGTCGCGTAGCGCGATGGGTTTGGAAATCAGAATTTTTATTTTTAGTCCTTGAACTTTAGTATCTTGTTACTTCTTGGTCGATCTTCCATAGTTCAAAAATACTAAAGCGGCCCTAATGCGGCTCGCGACGATGCGATCGTGCGAAGTGCGCTATCAAAACGCCACATTACGCCCATCGCCCGAGTCCGAGTCCGTGTCCGAGTCCGAGTCTGTGCGCGTCGAGCACCCTCCGCTAGGACTAGTGAGAGTGGTTAGCCCCATAAGAACATTACCATGGAAAACTCCTTCCTTATAAAGTGTTTTTATTTCTTTCCCACTTTCCATGTAGGATGGAGTTTCCTTACTTAGTCCCTTAACATAATATGGTTTCTTTTCTTTATCAAACTTTTTTCCATTATCTTTCTCATAATTAATTTTTGGTCATTTATCTTTATAAATTTGTCAAAATTGGACCTAAACTTTGTGGGTGTTACATCCTCCCTACCTTGGAATGAATCTCGTCCTCGAGATTCGCTAGAACAGATGTGGATACTTCTTTCTCATTTCCGATTCTAATTCCCAAGTAAATTCTGGTCCTCTTCGGGAGTTCCATCTTATCTTCACTAATTTCAGCTTTCGTTGTTTAAGTCTCTTTACTTGGAAATCTTCAACTTGTAGAGATTGTTCTACAAATTTTAGATTCTCATTGATTTCAACATCCTTTAAAGGCATAGCTAAAGTTTCGTCAGCTAGACACTTTCGTAAGTTAGAAACATGAAATACATCATGTATTCCTTTCATCTCTTCTGGCAGTCGAAAGCGATAAGCAACAATATCGATTCGTTCTAACACTTCAAATGGTCCAACAAAACGCGGACTTAGTTTTCCTTTCTTGCCGAATCGTATAACACCTTTCCAGGGTGAAACTTTTAATAAAACTTTATCGTCTACATGAAATTCTAACGGTTTACGGCGTACATCAGCATAATTCTTTTGTCGGTCTCTTGCCGTCTTAAGTCGTTCACGGATTTGTAATATCTTATCTGTTGTTTCTTGGACTATCTCAGTCCAGACATTTGATTATCTCCAGTTTCAGACCAACACACCGGAGTTCTACATTTCCGCCCATATAATGCTTCAAAAGGTGCGGCTTGAATACTCGTGTGATAGCTATTATTATACGAGAATTCCATCAAAGGAAGATAATCATCCCAACTTCCTCCTAAATCAATCACACAAGCTCGGAGCATATCTTCAAGAGTTTGAATTGTTCTCTCACTGCCTATCAGTTTGAGGATGATAAGCAGTGCTAAGATTCACTTGAGTTCCTAACGCTTGTTGGAAACTTTTCCAAAAATGTGAAGTAAATTTACTATCCCGATCAAATATGATAGATAATGGCACACCATGTAATGATACTATGTTGTTCACGTATATTCATGCAAATCTATCCATCGAGTAAGATTCATTGATAGGTATGAAATGAGCAGACTTGGTTAACCTATCAATTACGACCCAAATAGCATTATGTTGTCGGGTAGTCTTAGGGAGTTTTGTAATAAAATCCATTGTTATCATCTCCCATTTCCATACAGGTAATTCAGGTTGTTGTAGCAACCCTAAAGGTTTCTGATGCTCAGCCTTAACTTGCAAACATGTTAAACAATTGGCTACGAACAAAGCAATATCTTTTTTCATCCCGTTTCACCAGTAGTTTGGTTTAAGATTTTGATACATTTTATCACTACCGGGATGCATCATATACTTTGATCGATGAGCTTCATTCATAATCCTTTCACATAAATCCTCAATCTTTGGTACCCAGATTCTAGTTCCAAGTCTGAGTATCTCATTATCTCCTTTAACTAAAGAGTCGATTGTACCATTCCATTTTTCTTCAGAGATTTGGTTTTCTTCTACTGCTTTCTTTTGAGCCTCCTTGATTTGTGCAATTAAATCTATTTGTAGTTCCAGTCTTAAGGCTCTAACTCTCTTGGGTTTTTCATGTTCTTTACGACTCAATGCGTCAGCTACTACATTTGTTTTTCCTTCATGATAGATGATTTCACAATCATAGTCATTTAGGGTTTCCATCCATCTTCTTTGACGCATGTTAAGTTCCTTTTGATCAAAGATGTGTTTTAAACTTTTATGATCAGTGTACACGATAAACTTTACTCCATATAAATAGTGTCTCCATAACTTCAAGGCGAATATTATGGCACCTAACTCCAAATCATGAGTTGTATAATTCTTTTCATGTACTTTTAATTGTCGAGAAGCATAATCTATTACTTTGTTTCGTTGCTTTAGTACACAACCCATACCTGCATGAGATGCATCACTAAATACAACAAAATCTTCTGTACCTTCTGGCAAGGCCAGTATAGGTGCATTAGTAAGCTTTTGTTTAAGTAAGTCAAATGCTTCTTGTTGTTTGGTTCCCCATTCATACTTAACATTCTTCCGAGTTAAAGAAGTTAAGGGAACTGCTATACGGGAGAAATTTTCGATAAATCTTCTATAGTATCCAGCCAAACCTAGAAAATTTCGAACTTCAGTTGGCGATCTAGGAGTCTCCCATTTAGGTATCGCTTCAATCTTGGCGAGATCTATTTGGATTCCATTTGCATTAATAACATGACGAAGAAATTGTACCTCATGTAACCAAAATTCACACTTAGAAAACTTAGCATACAATTTCTCATTCCGAAGTAGTTCAAGCAAAATCCTGAGATGAACCTTATAATCCTCTTCCGATTTAGAATAAATAAGTATATCGTCGATGAATACGATTGCAAATTTATCTAAATAGGGCTTACAAATTCTGTTCATCATGTCCATGAATGCTGCGGGAGCATTTGTAAGTCCAAATGGCATAACAGTGAATTCAAAATGTCCATATCTGGTTCTAAATGCAGTCTTTGGAATATCTTCTTCTTGGACTTTTAATTGATGATAACCTGAACGTAAATCGATTTTTGAAAAACAACTTTCTCCTTGTAGTTGATCAAACAAATCATCGATTCTTGGGAGCGGGTATTTGTTCTTGATTGTTACTTTATTCAACTCACGATAATCGATGCATATTCTCATCGAACCATCCTTCTTTTTCACAAATAAGATCGGAGCTCCCCAAGGTGAAGAACTCGGTCTTATAAATCATTTCTCTAACAGTTCATCTAACTGTTTCTTTAATTCTTTCATTTCCGTTGGAGCTAGTCTATACGGGGACTTAGCTATTAGAGCGGTTCCAGGTACTAAGTCTATTCTAAATTCAACATCACGCTCCAGTGGTATTCCCGGTAATTCTTCTGGGAAAACATCAGGAAATTCTGAGACAATTGATACGTCTTCTAATTTCTTTTCTTTAGGTTCTTCCGTTACATACACCATGAATCCTAAACATCCTTTACGTAGACATTTATTAGCTTTAATAATCGAGATTAAGTGTAACATCCAACTTTTGTTAAATAAATAACAGAAAGTTTTGTTAATATTTGTGTGTCGTTAAAGTAGTCTTGTGTTAAGTGTTTGGGAAGTAGGAAATTGGGAATGGGTGGTGGGACCCATGAAACCCCCTCTATATATATAACCCAACCACGTCTTCCTTTTCTTTTCCTTTCTCATCCAAACACACACACACTCAAGAAACACACACATACTTTCTCTCTAGCACTCGGATTTAAAATCCAAGCCAAAGAAGGGTGGAATCTCGTATTTAACATCGTCAAGCAACAAGAATCACGTCCAGATCTACGTATTGTCCAGATCTGAACTCGAACCCAAAGCAAAAAGTGGGTTTCGGTTTAAATGGTTAAGTTTTATGGTTAAAATCGTCATGCAAACAGATATAATGATAGATCGGGTTGTAAAATTTAAGAAAAATATAAACTTGGTAAGTTATAACCTCTTGGGTGCACTTTAAGATGAGAAGGTGGCGTTGGGTTATGAGGGATATGGGTTCAGGATCAGGTGCATGGGGTCAGAATGTATCGAAAGATGGCTTTAAAATAGTAAAAACGACGAAAGGCAGGAATTTCGCATCGCACAGCCATGCGAAGCAAAATCAATAATTTCGCATCGCATGACCACGCGAAGCGAAACAGTTTCATGTGAAGCGAAACACTTCCATGCGAAGCGAAACAGTTCCATGCGAAGCGAGACGCTTCCATGCGAAGCGAAACAGTTTTCATACGAAGCGAAACAGTTTTCATGCGAAGCGAAACACTTCTATGCGAAGCGAAACAGTTTCATGCGAAGCGAAATTCTTCCATGCGAAATTTTATAAAATTCATTTTCTGATGCATTTTTTTGTTAAAGGACTGTTAATGAAAATAAAATTTTTCCGAGCTGACCTGGTAGCTCAACCCCAGCCAGGGGCTCTGCCCCTTAGACCCTGCTAGGGGCTGCCGCCCCTAGACCCCGCTACCAGGGGCGCTGCCCCCGGACCCCCGTTAGTTGAGGGTGTCTTTGACTTAGATATAAGCAGTAGTAGTAATGGATATTTGACACTCGTAATGCGTATTACAGTTAGCCGTGCACAACTAAATAAGGGCATTACTATTAACGGCGAGAGAAACCGACTTCAGTGAGTTTCTAGCCCCTTTATCCGTTATGTTTTTGGGACTGTGTGCATACTCCTTTGTGATAGTTGTTAATACACTTAACTTAAGTGGTAAGTGTATGATATGTGTATGTTATATGTATGACTAAGTATTGAATGTTATTATGGAATGTTTATACGAATGAATATGTACATATACGTATACACATGACCAGAAGATATGTATAGTATGCATGAATGAAAATGAATGTATGATCGAGTGACGTGACAGGTATGGTTATTGGAGACAAAGGGACCATACCGTAATAATATCTGAGATAGAAGGGACCAGACCCTGATAATATCTGAGACAGAAGGGACCAGACCCTGATAATATTTGAGACAGAAGGGACCAGACCCTAATAATATATGTGACGGTAGAGATAGAATAGCCTATGGTAAATCACAAGGCCTTACGAAAGAAAGTATGTAAGCGCGTGTGCATATATATAAAGTTTGTATGAAAGAAGTAAGAGTAAATAAGGTATGAATACGTATCTTCGGATGTGTATGAGTAAGGATATGAATGTATTGTGTGTTAAATGATTAACTAGAACTCACTCAGCGTAGCTGACTTTTAGTATGCACGCAGGCAAATAGATTGAGGCAGCTGGCTTGAGGAGGGACACATGGCATGGACAGAAGAGATTGGCATCTACGAAGAAGTGTCAAGATTGATTTAATTAATCACGATTTGTATGTTAAGACAAGAATGAATGTTTTGTAATGTGATGTATGAAGTTTTAAATTATTCCGCGAAAGTTTTTAATTAACTCTGATTTTAGAACTGTATTTATGAGTAAATCCAACACCAAAGTAGGGTTACCGGGAACGGGGCATTACATTAAGCTAACATGACCTCCATCTTTGTCTCCGGCTATTTGAATTGTCTTCCCGTTTGCACGAATTTCAATTGCTTTCTTATCACATAAGATACGGGCTTGATTATCAGATAACCAGTCCATACCTAAGACAATATCAAAGCCTGCCAATTTCATGGGTAACAGCTGGACAGGTATGACATGTCCTGCTAATAGAATTTTACCTCTATTCAAAACTTCAGATATTCTAACTTGATTACCGTCAGCCGTTTCTACCATGAGGGATTTGTCTAACTTAACAAAGGGTTCGTTTAATATGCTACAAAATTTCTTATCTATAAAACTTTGGTTTGCACCTGAGTCAAACAAAACTCTAGCATAAACATTATTAACGAGAAACATACCGGTTATGACTTCCGGCATTTCAGCTGCCTTCTCAGTGTTGAGCACAAAAGCACGTGCATTTCCTTTCCTACCTTCATTCTTGGTGCCACTACCACTTGCACCTTTTCCTCCAGTTTGCTTCTTCGGACATTCATTTTGAAAATGTCCCATTTCACTACAACCATAACAAACAATCTTATTTTTCCAGCAATCGGTTGTTGCATGACCCACTTGTTTACAGTTAGTACAGGTAAGTGACTGATTGAACCTGCACCTTCCAAAGTGTCTTCGGTTACATATCTTACATAACGGGATTGATGATTGAGAACTCTTCTTCTCCCCACGATATGGTTTCTTGTTTTCCCTTTCATTCTTCTTAAACATAACTTCCTTCTTGAATACATTCTCTTTCTTTTCTTCTTCACGGGTTCTGATTAATCCATTCATCATATATCTAGCCAACTCCATGGTTGAATCAATGGTTTGAGGCAAAGATGATCTAACCATGTCTCTAATCTCTTTTGGAAAACCCCAGATATAACGAGTGACCTTGTTATTTTCTGGCGTTACCAAGTGTGGTACTATCCTACAATAATCCAAGAACTTAGAATTGTAGTCCTTAAGATTTGTCCGAACAACTCTATGATTTAAAAACTTAATTTGAATTTCATCTTTTTCGTTCATCGGGCAAAACTTCCTGGTTACAAGATCCTTGAATTCTTCCCAACTCAGCTAGTACATATTTAATCTACCCTTAGCTTGAATAAGGGTATTCCACCATTGTAGAGCTTCGCCTTTGAATGATTGGGAGGAATACTGAATTGCTTCTTCCTCAGAGCACTTACTAATGACATTAATGGCTTCCATTTCTTCAAGCCATCCCAGTGCAGCAATAACACCATCGCTTCCATCAAAATTCTTGGGCTTAAACATCTAGTATGTCTTGTAACTACAACCTTTCTTAGTCTTTTGTTTCTTGGTTTTCTTCTCCTTATAATCGCTATCAGCGTTAGAGCTGACATGTTCTTCTTCTCGCTTAAACTTATCAGATTTCTCATTGCTCGATTTTTCCTTCTTTCTCATAATCTCGAGCATAGCGGGAAAAGCTTCGGCAATTCCTCTTGCAATCAGTTCTTGCATATCTTCTTTTCTCACGAATTGATCATCAGCAGGAGGGGTAACATTCACTTCCTAATTTTCAACAACTTGGTTCTCGACATTTTTCTTCAGTCTCCCTCTCGTGTTTCTTGAGCGTCCACTATTGACTTAAACATTCGAATTTCCTCTTTTCGACATTCTATAGACGAGAAAATAGGAGATAACTATTAGTTACTATTTCTAAGATTTTACCAAAGGCATATATCTTATCCGTACTTTCATGTACTTAAATTGGTTAAAGCCTAAGTACTTTATCAAATACTTAATTCGCTAAAACCGATGGCTCTGATACCAACTTGTCACACCCCGCCTTCGGGCCTAGGCGTGTGACCCACAGTTGGTACCACTTTTGTCAATTTATCAAAGTTTGCAGCGGAAAATGTTATTTTAAAATATTTACTTTCATAACATAGGGAATTAAATACCCATGTTTGTTTTACTTGTTTAAAAACACGCCTCAATACAAAATTTGCTGAGCCACCAGGCACCAGCTATAAACTATGCCTAGTGTTCTTCTATCTTCACTGGCATATCCATCACTATTCCTTACTCCTGATTACCTGAAAACAGTTTCAAAATACGTCAGCTATATGCTGGTGAATACGCTGACTCAATAAAACATTTTCACAATTCGTAATGACACAACACCAATAGTGTTCAACGACTCAGTGGGTCTCAATCCCATCTCATCGGAACTAAACATACGCACAAACAACATAATCGGACTTCACTCACCCTATAGACAGTCACTTGCCTCATGGTCAGTACGTCTGTAGTGTGCCCACTACAGTACATATATGTAAGTATCCAGACACATGTGTATTTTAGCCTGAGTGTTTAGTACTACGTTGTATCAAAAATTTTTAGAGGATTTGAACCAATCCTCATGCAAATATTTCCATAACTCTTTTACATATGGATAACAGTCCATAGTTTCAAAGAGTATATATCTTTTCAAAATATACAGTACATAGACGTATTCACGTCATAAAACATTCACAGTATAAAAAGGTTTGGACGTATTCACCTTTTGTTGATTTCAAGATTTCTTACCAACAGATGTCTGATCTTTATCTCGGACCTACAGTACGAGAATAACATTCTATAAATAACTAGATCTACAATCTAGCTATAGACCTTAAGTCTATTTGTATAACCTTTACCTTGATATTCATTTCATTTTGTAAAACATTTATATGCTACGTTTCTTCATCATGAAGAAACGTATATATCAAGTTTCTTCTTTCATAAGTAATATCTTTATAAAAATAAAGGGCAACATTTCATCAATAATCTTATCTTATGAAAGCTTATATTTCACTTACTTACTTGATCAAGGTATAGACTATACCCTTGACTAGGGTCTAAGCTATATAAAATAATAATAACTTAAGCAGAATCCCTACCTTACGCGGGTATTTTGATTTGCCTAAGCCTTGTACAAGTAGCACTTCTACTTAAACCGTCAGAACCTTGTTTCAAATCGCTTAATCACTCGATGAAGCGTTAGAACTTCAATTCATACACGTTTTACGAGAAATCGGGACCACGGAACTTCACAATGGTCGGGCATATTCCCCAAGGTTATGTGTGTGTAAAGAAAGGTGTTTTTGGGATGAGAATGCTTTAAACCCGTAGCCCTCTTTTATAGGCAAAGTTTTGGGGACCGTCGCGTAGCGCGACGCCCTTTTACTTGGGCCGTCGCGTAGCGTGACGCCGCAATTCACAAGACCTTGCCACATGTTGACACGTGGTTGATCCAGTTACTTAACCGGGTCATCGCGTAGCGCGATACCCCCTTCCTTCTGGACCATCGCGTAGCGCGACGCCCCTTTTTCTAAACTCATGGGAAACTGCATCGCATAGGCGATGATCTAGTCTGTATACCCGTCGCGTAGCGCGATGGGTCTGTAAATCAGAATTTTTATTTTTAGTATCTTGTTACTTCTTGGTCGATCTTCCATAGTTCAAAAATACTAAAGCGGCCCTTATGCGGCTCGCGACGATGCGAGCGTGCGAAGTGCGCCATCAAAACGCCACATTTCGCCCATCGCCTGAGTCCGAGTCCGAGTCCGAGTCTGTGCGCGTCGAGCACCCTCCGCTAGGACTAGTGAGAGTGGTTAGCCCCATAAGAACATTACCATGGAAAACTCATTCCGTATAAAGTGCTTTTATTTTTTTCTCACTTTCCATGTGGGGTAGAGTTTCCTTACTTAGTCCCTTAACATAATATGGTTTCTTTTCTTTATCATACTTTTTCCCATTATCTTTCTCATAATTAAGTTTTGGTCATTTATCTTTGTAAATCTGTCAAAATTTGACCTAAACTTTGTGGGTGTTACAGTCACCGTTCTAAAAAAAAGTTTATTGAGTCTCAAGACCTATTAATGGGCCTGGCCTCATAAATATCACCGATTCACGTCTCTCAAAATTCAAATGACTCCTTTAGCCCTTTTGCAGTTTGCACTATCATATTTTTGGTATTAATTCCTTCAAACACAATTTCATGTAATCTTAGGAAAAAGTGTTTTAAACATTGAGGAGGAATTGAAGATTTTATTTTCTTTCGTCTACTTATATTTCTAATAATACGATGAGTACTTAAAAATGAATAAAGTAGAAGTGAAGAGTTTTGCTTTCTTTTAAAATTTTCAAAAAAATATTATTTGCATTTGTTGATATTGATACTATCGACGACTCACTATTAAGAATGAAGCAAGTTAGTATTATACAAATTTGACCAATTTGATTTGATTACCATCTAAACCAGTAATTTAATAAACTTTATTTCCCTATCAAGTAATGGCCCCAATTAAGAATTGCCGAAGTGGACAGGTCGGACGGTTCTAATTCCAGGTCAATACATGTTCAAGTCAGAAACTTTTAGGTAGTGTTTGTTTTTTCTCTGAAGATCTTCCTGGCCTCTTATATCTGCAGCGCGCATACCACGCGCAGATGTTATGGTCTGAAGATTGTTTGTTTTTCATAAGACATTTCATTAAAAAACGTCTGCGCGCCATTTTCTTGGAGAAGACTTGGACCATCAGCTTCTAACATCTTCCCATATCTTCTCATCAAACCCTTCCATCAACCCTAGCAACTCCTCCACCCCTCTCCTCTCTTCTCCAACATCGCCCCCTTTCCGGCCACCCCACACCTCCGCCGCCCCCTTTCCGGTCACCCCACACCTCCGCTGCCCCCCTTTCCGGCCACCCCACACTTCCGCCGCCACACCCCTGCTGCCGCTATCCCCTATCCAGCCACCCTACACCTTCGTCGTCCCTCCCCTGCCACCGCCGCCTTCTGTCCGACCACCCCATATCTCCACCGCCCTTCGACTGCTGCAGGTCCGCCGTCTCCGCCGCCCACTGCCACACATCCACAACTCTAGTCCGGGTATTATTGTTTTGTTGATTTGTGTACTTTACCTATATTTGTATGATTTGTGATGTAAACGGTTTGAATTTATGTATTGGATTATACTATTGAAAGTTTATAAGATTGGAATTTGTTGAAATCAGGTTTAATTGATGTTCGTCGAGTGATTATTGATGTCGTGTATATCAATTTAGGTTTATTTTGTGTAAACGAGCTTGAGCTTTGCTCGTTTTGACTTACGAGAGCTTGAGAGTTATTTTTCAATTATTGTTGAATTTTTATTAGTTTTTTTTAAAGAAATTGATTTGTAGAATTTGATTTGTTGAATTATTATTAGTTTTTGTTCAATTATTAGTTTGTATAATTGTCCAATTATCATTAGTTTTTTGTTTAAAAAAGTTTGTAGAAAGTTTAGGTTTAATGAAGATCTTGTTACATTATGTTTGCATAAAGTTTAAGTCGTTTGAAGACCTTTTTTATGTTTAAAATTCGGTTTATTTACATTTCTATTAATTTTAACAGTTTGCAGACGTGTTAAAAAACAAACAGTCTTTTTTTTGCAGACTGCAGAGGTTTGGTCCACCTCTTCTGCTACAGATGTCTGTAAATGTGATCCGCAGACTGCAGACATTTTACCTCTTAAAAAACAAACAGCACCTTAGGCAATAACAATTCATATTAGTGGAAAAAAAGAAAGTATTCACCTATTCTCAACCCATTTTTTTAAACGACTATCCTCAACCCATATGGGTTAAAATGATTCATTTTAGGAAAAAAAAACAAAACAAAAAACGCACCCTACCCTAGTTTAAAAAATTGTTGGCGTGGCAATGGTTGTGATGGTGATAATGGAATGTCGTTAACTAATTTAGGTTAATCCAGGTGAACTTTTTTACTAATTTAAGACTGACTCATTTTGACTCATTTAATATATAATCTAAATAAACATATAAATAATATAATTTTACTCAAATTAACTCATTATTTCAACAGATGTAAAAAGTGTGTTTATTGTACTTGGGCGGTCAACTTTATCGTGCAGGGCCATTGATCCTAAGCTCAAATGGTTGAAACGAGGCACTCAAATACTTTATTTTAACGATGAAATGTCTTGACTTCAAGTCCTACCCGAGAAAAAAAAAAACAGGGGGGTTTTCAGATTGGGCCTGTGGGCTTACTCCTAAACGTGGAATGAAAATAATCGGGTCATCCGAGCGGATTCGTGTACCCTAAAACCCTAACCAACAATCAATTAATCCTATAGAATTTGGATTCAATTTGTGACAATAATTTTCATTGGCGATGGCTTCCTGATGCTGCAGGTTCATGAAGAAAGCTTCAATTTCAAATCTGAAATCCGCATTTATTAAGCCCAAATCTCCCGCTTCCTCCCATACTAAATTCCCACTTCCATCCGCCTCCTCACCGCTTCCTCGCTTCTCACTCTCTAGGTATTATTATTCATTTCATATTTACAATTGATGTGTGTAAGCAAAAATAGGCAATTTCAGAAATTAGGTATTGGTTCCTATAAATGTGTACTATTGCTCATATTCATTATGCAACGTTTCACTTTCTTTTTAGTTACGGATTAATATTTTGTTTTGTTATTAATGAGTTTGTTGTAATTTACGCGTTAGGTGCCCGTCGGAACTCGGGTGTGTGCAGTCGATGCTACCGTTACATAACGCTGTTGCTGCTGCGAGATTGACATCTTGCTTGACCACTACTTCAAGGAGTTGCAGATCTCTTTCACAAGGTACACTCTCGGCGTCTAATATGCAAGCTTTGTGAACCTTCCATATGCTGTTTGATTCCATGTGCATGTGAAAGTGTTTGCTTGTTGCTTTACGATTTTGTTTGTACTTTCTTCATGTGCATGTTAATATGTTGTATGAAACTAGTGTATTGCATGATGCCTCGTGTGGTTAAGGACTTAAGTATTAAGCCGAAATGTGCATTATTGTTTGGGCTTCTACTGTGTAAAGTATATGCTTTAGTACTGTTTCTAATAGTATATACGTGTAAGTACTAAGTAAGCTTGTCTCTCTTATCCAAGATAAGCTAACGAGAATATTATGTTATAGGAGTAATTAGTAAGTAATTTCACACTTGGAATATTCTTTCAGAACACGAACACTTAAATTATATCTTAAAACAAATGTAATTAAAATCCATGTTCATAAAATTTTGGAAAACATACTTTTCAGTTGATTCAGGCATTTAGAATCTAGAGTTAGAGGATGCATTAAACAGGTATCTGACTGGAGTTTGGTTCCTGCAGGCACATGATTTTTTTCAATACATGAAAGAAATGAACTGGGATTTACAGGACCTGTCTTCATATCAAGTATGAATACTAATTAAGCGTATAATTATATTTTACAAAAAATTTATAGTGTTGGGTTTATTAGCTACGCAACTTTATCAGTTTATCCTATATATGCATTCGGATTTCATGATAGTTCTTGTGGCTGTTTATGTATTTGATGCGTATTATAGTGTGAACTGTGAAGTGACTGTATACAATTTGTGATTTATCTTAAACTAATCTAAGCAAACTGTCAAAGATTATTAAAGATGTACCGATTGTGTGCTGCATTTAGCTTAAATTAGAGTACATAGTAACAAGAATTCTCCTTTTCCCAGATGCATTTGATGGATCGTGATACGTTTTGCTGTTTGTAGAGGTGGGCACGGGTCATCAAATAACAAGGAACTTTACTTGGAGAATATACATAAATATGCTCAGTTTTCTTGATCTTGAAATGTTCCTTGTTTGTTGAACTCTGAATTTTTATGACACTAGGATCCTTGTTAGTTCACTTGTGTTTAGCAACTAATTTAAATTCAGAACATTTTCATCCATATAGCTCAAGAGTGGAGTATTATAGTAACATGAGATTCTCCTTTTTCCCAGATGAATCTGATGGAACATGAGGCGGGCCCTGCTGCATCATGCTAATAAAACCGAACACTACTTGGATCAAATATAATGATTTTTACTTATCTTTACTCGCTTTTACTAGTAATAGATACACAAAGATTATTAATTTTTTTATGTGTGTGACATCTTGCAAGATTGGTACCACATAGATGGTGGCATGAGTATCTGATATTGGGTCTTTTTTTTTTTTGTTTTTAACTAGAGCTGGGTTTATCGGTTCCAAGGTGACAGACATGTCAGCAGACGTTTGGATTGAGAAACATTATCTTATTATACAAGAAGCCAGGTTCTGTAATTCATCCCAGTTTTTTTGAAGTTCATAAAAGATGCTTGGATCTTTACAAAACAGTATAACAGATTTTGATTATTTTGAATTTATGAAGACATTTGAACAAATGAAGGCATTTTTACTTTTTAGGTAGCGTTTGGTATGCAGAAATGACAGTAGGAATGGAATGATTCATTACGTGGGAATGAAAAAAGTGGTGTTTGGTTGCTCAATGGAATGGAATCATCCATTACACATGGAATCTCATTCCATCAAAACAATTCCTTCTCACCCCCTTCTTTTTTTTCATTTCATTCCTCCTTCACCTTACTTTCTCAACAACACTACCACCTAACAACAACCACCACCACTACCATTGGCACCACCACCAACTGCCAACACCACCGCCGCCGCCACCATCGCCACCATTTTCGTCGCCGGAGCTACCATCGTCGCCATTGTAGTTTCTTTTTTTTCTTTTTTTTTTGGGTTAAAAAGTATTTTGAGATATGAGTGTTTTTATTATTTCTATTTCATTTCTACAATTTTTTTGGATACCAAACAATAAAAATTAATAATTGATTTCATTCCCATAGGTTAACCAAACAAGACAAAGGAATGGAATGATCCATTTCATTCCATTGTCCATTCCATTCCCCCTTTATTCCATTACCTCCAACCAAACATATAAGTTTTATATGTTTGGTTGGAGGTAATGGAATAAAGGGGGAATGAAATGGATCATTCAATTCCTTTGTCTTGTTTGGTTAACCTATGGGAATGAAATGAATTATTACTTATTTTGTTTGGTATCCTAAAAAATTGTATGATTGAAATAGAAATAATAAAAACACTACTATCTCAAAATAATTTTTTTTACAAAAAAAAAATCGCAATGGCGATGGTGGTGGTGTTAGCTCCGGTGACGAAAATGGTGGTGGCAATGGCGACGGTGGTGGGGGTGGCGGTGGTAGCATTGGTAGTGGCGGTGATGGTCAGGTGGTAGCATTGGTAGTGATGGTGATGGCAGGGTGGCGGTGATGGTTAGGCGGCGGCGGTTACAATGTTTTCGGTGGTTACAGCGACAATGGTGGCGACGGCAGTGGCGGTGGTTGCGCTGGTGGTGGTGGCGGTAAGGTGTCGGTGATGGCGATGGTAGTGGTAGTTGTTGTTAGGTGATGATGGTGTTGTTGAGAAAGTAGGGTGAAGGAGGAATGTAATGAAAAAAAAAGAAGGGGAGTAGGAAGGAATGATTTTGATGGAATAGGATTCCATGTGTAATGGATGATTCCATTCCATTGAGCAACCAAACACCACTTTTTTCATTCTTACGTAATGAATCATTCCATTCCCCCTATCATTCATGCATACCAAACGCTACCTTAGAGTTTTAACACCTTTTTGTATTTCATGATTTTTATCATTGGATTGCATCTTTCCACTCACGAAACCGTGCATATATCTGACATCAAAACACAAACAAACCTGCCACCATCTCCAAGGTCATCGATTCTGACATCAAAACACAAACAAACCTGCCACCATCTCCAAGGTCATCGATTCGTAACATAATTGGTTCATAATTTCTGTTAATGGACCAATGTCCCTCAGGTAGAAACAAAGCTGTTTGTCAAAGTTAAAATGACTAGTTAACGTCTCAGTTCTCACTATTTTTAGCCGTTTCACTATAGTCGTCAGTTACATGGAGGTCCAAATTGTTTTTAGAACAAGATCTAAAAGGGTCGATCTAGGCAATGTGATGAACTTTTTTTGTGAAAGAGAAAATAAAAAAAGTATTAGATATGCTTATAATTTTTATAAATCTAGTTACAGGAGAAAACTTTTACATTTTCAGCCAATCATCTTTTATGTAGTTTACTCATGTATCACTGTAGACTCCGTAGTACATAAATCATCAGTCATCTGAGTATTAAAAGCAGATACAATATGGTTCGGGCATCAAATACTGTGGGGGGCATATTTTTAGTGACACTAAATCAGATTCGCGTAAAGTTTATTATCATGTGAATGAAAGTTCATATTACGAGTGAAGTAGCCGTGTCGCCAAATATGTGTATCTTGTGATTGTGAAATTATGGTAAAACATACCTGGTGATTTACATAGTATGATATCTATTTTCTAAAAACTAATATACTTCTCCTCTAGAAAACAAAAGAAGGGGGTTTCTTGTTCTCACTCTTTCATCAAATTTTAACCATAACCTCACTATTCTTATTCCCCATTCATCAAACAATACCTACGATGAAATTCCACCAATTGCTGTAAACCTTTAGCATCACATCAACCTAAAAGAACTCGATGAGGGCTTTAAATTTGATTAGTCTATAGGAAACATAAACACAAATGCACCAAAATCTAAGAATTAGTTGCTAATCCATCAGTGATTACGACGTTAAAGAAGCTATTTTTACTTTATTATTGCGGTTTACTATCCGCTATTGGTTATGTAGTTGATTTTTTGATGATCGAAACTCACTTTTGTAGTAGGGTGTGTTATGTTTGGTTCATATGTTAAGTTATATTTCTTTTATGGCGCATTCGTTTCACAGAATGGAGTGGAATTGGAATTGGAATTTGCATAGAATTTGGAATTTGAGGGAATTTGATTTGGAATCTTGACATTCCAATATGAATTGGAATTTGAAGGAATTGAAATCCAATTCCATTCCTGATGTGTTCGTTTGACATGAATTGGAATCAAGTTTTCTTTCTTTTTTTTTACGAAAATAACGGAGAAAACATTTTTAGTTTTTTTAGATTTTTTGTTTTTTATTTATATTTTGCGTTATGATTTTTTTTATTTTTTATTTTTGAATTTTTTTTAAGGGTTTTCTATTAAGATAAAAAAAAACGTCTCAAAAAAATATTCAAAGATAATACTAAAAAATTAATAACTCAAAATATAAATCAAAAACAAAAAAGCGAAAAAATCAGAATATTTTATTCGTTGTTCTCGTTAAAAAAAATCTCGAGAAAAGATTCCAACGAATTCACTTGAAATCCTCCACATATTGGAAGGATTTAGAATCCCATTATTTAAAGGAATTTAAAGGAATTGGATTCTAATTCCAATTCTAATTCCAATTCCTTGACAACCGAATGCATCAAAAGGAAATCAAGATTCCAATTCCAACGAAACGAACACGCCATGTCATGGGATTTTAATTCCAATTCCTTTGAATTCTTACGAATTCTGTGAAACGAACGCACCCTTATTGTTTTATTAGTTGCAATGTTTCCAATGCAAAGTTGCTGTTATTCTCTGCTGTCGCGATTCACAAACTAATAATGAATATTTTCTGTCGCAACTATGCGATAGTTTCTTCATTGACCTTTATATCTAGAGCACCAAATGCAATACATAATTACAATTGTGACTCATCGAGCTGCACCACAAGAAATTTGAGTTTTAGCGGCGACAAATGTCGCCACTAAAGACCCCAAAAGTCGGTGCTAATGCTTTTAGCGGGGGCATGCCGCTGCTAGTTCTTCACTGATGATACTCCTGTCATTACTGATGCCATGTGTCGCCACTAAAAGCAACACTTTCAGCGGCGACTTTCGTTGTCACTAAACCCTCTGTTTGTCATCGCAAAAAAACTTTGCGGCTAAAACCAATGTCGCAGCTAAAACTATTCAAAATGTTTTTTGTTTTTGACTTGCTGTATTCTTGATATTTCCGGTTTCTAATTTACAGTACCTGTGTAGTCTGATTTTTAATCCGAGGATTACATAAATATTGACATATAAGTTTAGAACATAATGTGTTAGTTAAAATATCCTGAACATAAAACCTAAACAACTAATGTTCATCCTAAATGTAAACATCATAAACACTAAATTACTCTTCATCCTTGTCCTTGCCGGCATCGTCTTTGTCTTCATCCCTACTACATTTCCCCTTTTGCGAATTATTGAACAAGATGAGTTGATTTATGAAATTAGGGTCTTCAAACAAGGCCCTAATTTGTTCCTACAATTTAATAAAGTACATATTATAAGTTAAAAGATGCATACATACATATCAATCTACATGCAAGTTTCAAGCAAAAATACATACAAGTTTTGGGTCATACGAGCAATACGTGCATTTTACATACATATATCAATCTACATATATACAAGTTCAGTTTACACACATATCGATTTGCATGCAAGTTTCGGGTCAAAACGGGCAAAACGTACATACATATTGATCTACGTATATACAAGTTCCGGGTCAAAACAGGCATTTTATATATTGATCTACATATATACAAGTTTCGGGTCAACCTACAAGTTTTGGGTCAAAATTAGCATTTTACATACATATTGATATACATATATACAAATTTCGGGTCAAAACGGGCCTTTTACATACATATGGGTCTACATATATACAAGTTTCGGGTCAAACGAGCAATAAGTGCATTTTACATACATATATCAATCTACATATATACAAGTTCATTTTACACACATATATCGATCTACATGCAAGTTTCGGGTCAAAACCGGAAAAATGGGCATTTTACGTACACGTATTGATCTACATACCGGTGTGAATGCGGGTGCTCTAAAGAAACCGGCGCTTTAGATGAAGAAGGTTTATACCCAGTCCCTTTCATCCAACCGCGCCGAGGAGCAATCTTCTTTAATGTCTTTTTGGCTGCGTAATGCGAAGCAGGGATCTTATTGCCTTCTGGATGTGAAGATTGCAACTCTAAGAGCTCATCAAATGAACTATTAGTCCATTTGTTCTTCCCCTTGATATGCATAAGCTTTGCTAAAACGTTAAGGAAAGAAAACTTAGTACAACTGGGATATAATTCTGACTGGAATACCTTTAATAGGTCTTCGATATCATCACCTTGGTTTAAAAAGTCACGCCTCAGGCGTGTGGCGCTCGAGGCGTTATGGAAAACGTCTTATTTTACGTGAGGTGAGAAAAAACATGAGGCGCCCTGCAGCGACGCATCAACGGGTGAGGCGTGAGGCGTTTGAGGCGGCGCTTCATGTGATGCAGTCTAAATGTAATTAAAAATGTAACTGCTTGGGCCCATCTGTTTAAAATATTAACGTTGGGCCTCATTTGTAAAACATTACCAGCCATATTATATATATTTATCATTCTATCTTCAACTCAAATCACTCTTTAAAATATTAACGTTGGGCCTCATTTGTAAAACATCTGCTCCTCAATTATTACTCTCATCTTTTTAATCGGTTCAACCTTATCTTCTCCTAATTATTACACATCTTTTTATGACTCAAGAAGTATGTTTTCTTCATTATTCTTTTTTACTATACATTTATACTTTCTTTTATTATCAAATGCTTATGTAATACACTTTTTTATATTTAACCAACTCGTTTTTTAAGAATGCATTAAGTGTTTTGCAACTTTTAAGTGCTTTTATAATGTTAAACTACGTATAAAGTATTCATGTTTAGTTTTATAAATATGTTTTATCTTTATGATTGATTAACAAGTAGAATATGTCAAGTATAATTAATTTTTAGTATTCCTTGTATTGAGCGCCTCACGTACGTGAAGCTCTCGCCTAGCGCTTTGCGCTTCAGTTTTTTGGACCAAAACGCCTCGCCTCGCCTCGCCTCGCCTCGCCTCGCCTAACGCTTTTTTAAACCAAGATCATCACAGATATTGGTATCCTTCGTCGAGGTTGGTATCCTTTTCCATAAGATCTTCGAGAACGCCATCCATACCGTTTCCTGATGCAAAGCCGTCTTCAACTACAACTCTAGGAATTAAACTTTCGCCATGATAGATCCAATCCGTGTACGTCTTGCAGAAACCCCAAGCAATCAAATGAAATCTCACTGTTACCAAGGGTAGCATTTCTGTATTCTGACATTTGGTACACGGACAAAAAACAAAGCCTCTTTTGTCGACATGATCTTTGCACATCTCGATAAATGACTCGAGTCCATCATTATACTCAGCTGAGCTACGGTTTGTATTGTTAAGCCAGCTTTTATCTACAACCATGATGCAACTGAAACATAATTTAGGGTATTAACAACAGGACTCCGATGCACCGAAACGCCAACTGATGTGGAGTCCCCGTCCCAGGGATGCGCCGGGGACGGAAACGCCGCCGAAACGTTTCCCAGCCGTTTCCGAAAATTGGGTACGGCGTGCTCAAAGTTTCCGAAACATTTCCTATGATATTTAGGGTTTTATCTTCTCGTTACAACTTACACATTCAATATTCATCACTCATCATTCAAATAGCGAACTTGTAGCAAATTCCGGCGGAGATTCCAGCGCCGGAGCAGTAGGAAGAAGATACTGGCTGAATGTGACGGCTGTTAACTTATTTTAGGTTTTTAGGTTTAAACTAAGTTTAGGTTTTTTTTAACATTTAACCCCTTTATCTTTTAGTTATATGCATCTAATCTCTAAAACTTTTAAAATTTACATAAAAGGTGTTTTTTTTAATCTAGTCTCTCTAGGTTTGTATTTCATTTATAACCCTAGATTTTAACTAACGTATTCAATTCTTAAACAAATATATATATTTTTTGGACTTTGTTTAATATATTTGTATTTTTTTTTATATTTTTTTGTCGTACCGTTGCCGTACCCGTATTTTGGATTTTTTATTTTTGCCGTTTCCTTTACCCGTAACGTCCCCGTACCTGTTCCCGTGCTACTTAGAGGTAAGGGTAGGTTGCTATCAGTGTTGGAAAAATTGTTAGTCGCTAGTTAGGCGATGGGGCGGGGACTAGCGATTAATAATTTTCAGTTTTAGATATACACGCACACATTGTTGTATGTAATTATCAATTTTATGAAATGTGATTGCAAAAAAGTGAAATGTGAAGTTGGGTTTGGGTTCGGCTCGTTTGTAGACATACATATACATACAACTCAAAAAATTAACATGTAATACACCTAAAATTACAGCAATTACCGTCTATTATACCTAAAATAACATGTATAGCCTAAAAGCCCCAAATTTTGAACTTACTTGTACTTTGGTGACGAATCTAAGCAGCGGTGGCTGCTCAACACCGGATGCCGTCGGAAAAGGGGCCGTGGCGGTGGATTTAAGCAGCGACAGTGGCTCGGAGATACCCTCCAGCAGCGTGGAACCAAACGGCGGCCGGCCTGTGGCGTTTGGTGGAGGGAAATGAAGCTATTTTTATTTTGCTATGTTAGAATAATAAAACATCCGCCATCAATCCTCTTTTTAATCAATGGTCAGATCTTACGTTTCTTTTAAGTCATGCGGATCAACCTTTTTAGCGGCGACAATTTTGGCTTCATCGCTAGTTCTTCTTTTTCTTGTAGTGCTGGTCCAAAAACACGACTTCACATTTCAAACTTTTTTGCAATAGCATTTCATAAATCGCTAGTTTGAGCCCCATGCATTACACAGGAATTGATTAAAATTTAAAACTTTAAATATTAAGCAAAATCCAATCAATAATAAAATTATCATATATTGTTAATACAAAACAATTTACATTAGAATTACATGAATTACAAAACAAATATTACACAAATATTTCAAAGTTGATTGAGCATGATAAGTTTGCTGTCACCGACCTATCTATGTATGAAAAAGTAATTGACTTAATCTACTACAAAGTTAAGGTAAATAAGGAATGCAATTACGAGAAACATATTTCTAGACATACTAACATGTTTGTCATCGTTCGGAAAATAACCAGTTGATACCAAAAGATGCAATGAGGTTATATATATTAGTTTAATGTATTATATAAGGAATTTAATTTAATATCAACTAAAAGACAAAACATTTGAAGGTCGGATCTAAATAGGTAGCGACGAGGATGCAATGGTGTTTGGGATGGGAGTGCTTTAAATTGAAAGAAATATGGCCTATTGGGTCGGGTAATAAGTTAATAACCCATGGGGGTAGTCAAGAAATCCATAACAAACTATATATTGAAAATAGGTTTAAAAAAGGTAAGAAGGCTAAGAGAGTGACAAGTGATAAAAATAGGTATTCTTTTATTAGTATAGTAGATTTCCTAGTAATATTGGCTGGGGAGCTTATCATATAATTCTCATATAGATTGTGCCTATTAGGCAAGACAATGAAAAATTTAAGGTAAAAACAAAAGAATTTTAAATTAGGAAATTTTGTTGTAACTAAGGAAAAAGAAAAACAAAAAGCAAAAAAGGTGTAGGACAACATCGATGAACACTTGACATAATCATGGAAAAACATGAACATTTAGTGATGAGGTAACCTATATCCGGCACATAGGCCAAGACCTCGAGAATGTCCACACTAATGAAGAAGATATAAATAGAAGCATGTCAGGCCTCATCCGACCTTGTTAGTATTACAAAATCCTTGATGCTTAAGTTATGGGAAGGCCCAACGCCCTAACTTAGTTCACTGAAACAGATAAATGTCAGGTCATTGAATGCACAGCATATCATCAGATTGAAATTTTCTCTAATAAATGCCATCAATGGATAAAACGCTTTCTCTCAGATAAAGATTGTGACCAATGGATCATAAGGTGTGATGCTGGCCTAAAGCCACAAAGCGTTATGTTTGTCCATGATACGTGAACATACGATCACTCTTCATGATAGCAAAATGTCTCATTCAATACAGAAGGTTTGATGAACATGGCATTTTAGGATTTGAACTTGGTGTGAGAGTAGAAGCATATGAATAATATGCTGCTAACAAGCCATATATAAACGCACAAATTTTATTTTCTTTATTATATAAACTAGCTTTAGAACCCGTGTGATGCACGGGATGCTTAAAAGTTAAAACCATGCAATTAAGCTGTAACACCCCGACCTAGGGCTTAGGCGTATGACCAATAGTTGGTACCTGTTTTGTAAATATATCATAGTTACGTTCTTTTAGCGGAAGACTTTTCGAATAAAATGTCATTATATTGAAAACTTGGGATTCAATACCAGTTTAAATATTTCAAATACCTGTCATTTTAAAATATGATTCTTCACAGTATTTTAAATAAAATATCTGAGCCATCAGATCACCTCTAATGACTATATCCCCAATCTTCTATTCTGTCTTGCTTGTCTGTTCTAACCTTTATTGTTTCCTTGAAATGTGGGGAAAAAAATACGTCAGCTATGTGCTGGTGAATAACGCTGACTCAACAAAAAGGTTTTCATAATTCATTATACATAATCATATACAATTCATCTTCGTTATGACACAACACCAATAGCATTAAACAACTCAGTGGGCCTCATCCCATCTCATCGGAACTAAAAATACCAATAGACCACATAATCGGACTTCACTCGCCCTAGAGACAGTCACTTGCCTCATGGTCAGTATGTTTGTAGTGGCCTACTACAAATCATATATGAATGGATCCAGACACATGTATTTTAGCCTGAGTGTTTAGTACTACCTTGTATCAAAACGTTTTTAGAGGATTTGAACCAACCCTCATGCAAATACTTTCATAACTCTTTACATATGGATAATAGTCCATAGTTTATAAGAGTAAACATTTCATAAACATAGAGGATTTGTACCAATCCTCATATAAAATCTTTCTGACTCTTTATCTATGGATAACCCTCCATAGTAAATAAATATCTTTAAGACAGTACATAGACGTATTCACGTCATAAAACATTCATAAAAGGTTGGACGTATTCACCTTTGTTCTTGATCAGTGTATCTTTCTGATTTATGCATTTTTTCTATCTCGGACCTATAGTACGAGAACAACCTTTGTATAAATATCTAGATCAATGATCTAGCTTCAGACCTATATTCTGTTTCATATAGCTTAACCTTGACAATCATTTCTTTAAAACATTTGGACCTTTAGTCCATTTGTCTATTCATTAATCATATACTATGTTTCTTCTTCAGGAAGAAATATCTATATTGGGCTTCTTCTTCAAGAAGAAACTTTATTTTAACTATAACCTTTGCATATATTTCTTAATTATAGAGAAATATTATTTTATTTCTCACATTTCTTAATCACAAAGAAAACAATACTTTGACTATAACCTTTACTTATGAAAAGGTATATTATGCTTATCAGTAATCAAGGTTCAGGCTATACTTTCGACCATAGTCTAAGCCTTTATAATAATAAAATAATAACTTAAGCAGAACACCTACCTCATGCGGGTATTTTAATTGCCTAAGTTTTGCACGGGCAGCACTTCTACTCCCTTATCACTTATTGAAACTTAAATCGTCAGGATCTCGCTTCCAGCTCGCTTAACACATCTACGGATCGTTAAAACTCCAGTTCTTGCACGAATTACGAGAAATCGGGACCACGGAACCTTATAATGGTCGGGCACGCCTCCCAAGGTTGTGTATATGTGAAGAAAGGTGTTTTTTTGGGATGTGAATGCTTCAAACCTGTAGCCCCCTTTTATAGGCAAAGTTTTGCCCACCATCGCGTAGCGCGATGGGCCTTTCCATAGGCCATCGTGTAGCGCGACGCTGCAATACTTAAGATTGTGCCACGTGTTGACACGTGGTTGGACACGTGGACTGGGTTACTTAACCGGGTCATCGCGTAGCGCGATAGCCCTTTCCTTCTAGACCATCGCGCAGCGCGACGCCCTCTTTTTGTAACTTTCTGGAAAACATCATCGCATAGCGCGATGCTAAACATATCCTACCCACCGCGTAGCACGATGGGTCTAGAAAACTAAAATTTTTATTTTCAGCCCTTTAATTTTCAAAATTTTCGTTTTTAATCCGAAACTTAAATAGGGTATTTTTCGAGATGTTACATAAGCTATAGAAATTAAGTGATTAAATTTAAAAAGAAACCTATATTTTATCAAATTAAATGGTTTTATAAGTTCATATTATCATTATTAATGGAATATTCATACGAATACGTGTTATATTCTCACACTATTTCTTCATAGTCACAAAAAAGTTGCATATGGTTATTTTACAAATTGAAATTATATTTCTTAATAGAATAACGAATTTTAACAAAAGATAATAAGATATCTAACTATATATTAAAGCAACATGATTTTCCACTTGGCATCATTCTAGAGCTTCCACATATGTAACATCCGTATTTTGAGAATTAATAAATAACGGAAAGTTTATTATTATCGGTGTGTCGTTAGTTTGGTTGTGTGAGTGTTTGTATTTGGATAAGATTGGAACGGAGGGGGATGGTGGGGCCCATGGCTCCATATATAAGGTCATTCCCCATCCTTTCACCATTTCTTTACACAACACATACACTAGAAAACACACACTTTCTCTCTAGTAATTCGGATTCGGATCCAAGCAAAAGGAAGGAAGAATCTTGGGTGTAAACACCATAAAACAACAAGAAACACCACCAAGCTCTACGGATTTGTCTAGATCCGAACCCGAGACCAACAAAAGGTGAGTTTTGGTTTTAAAGGTTAAGTTTTAGGTCGGATTCGACATGCAAACCGATAGAAGGATAGATCGGGATATATGATGGAAGAAAAACATGAACTTGATAAGTTATAACCCCACGAGAATTTTATATGGTAAAAATGTGATGTTTGGGCCTTATAAAACGCAAGTATACAAAGTTGGTACAACTCAAAACCCTTAAAAAGGGTAAAATCGGGCCTTAAGGAAGAGTCACGAAGTAAAATGGCCATTAAATGGTAAAAACGAAGAAAAAGAAGAATTTCGCATCGCATAAGCCATGCGAAGCGAAAAAAGCTATTTCGCATCGCATGACCATGCGAAGCGAAAAAGGTAATTTCGCATCGCACAGTCATGCGAAGCGAAACAGGTTCATGCGAAGCGAAACAGCTTCATGCGAAGCGAAAAAGTTCCATGCGAAGCGAAATTCCATGCATGCGAAGCAAAATTCTTCCATGCGAAATTTTATAAAATTCATTTTCTGATACATTTTTTTGTTAAAGGACTGTTAATGAAAATAAAATTTTTCCGAGCTGACCTGGCAGCTCAACCCCAGCCAGGGGCTCTGCCCCTTCGACCCTGCTAGGGGTTGCCGCCCCTAGACCCCGCTACCAGGGGCGCTGCCCCCGGACCCCCGTTAGTTGAGGGTTTCATAAATTTAAATGTAGGAAATAGTGGTAATAGATAATTGACACGCGTAATGTATTGTACAGTTAGCCGTGCTCAACTAAAGAAGGGAATTACCATTAACGGCGAGAAAAATCGACTCCAGGTGAGTTCTAGCCCCATTTCTCTTTGAAATGTTTTCGGGGCTGTGTGCATACTCCTATGTGATAGTTAATACATTTACTTAATTGATAAGTGTATGATACATGTATGACTATGTATTGGATGTTATTACTATATAATGATAGTATGAACGAGCATGCATATATATTTACTATTATATACATGAGACAGGTAAAAAATGCACGTATGATAAATGTATGGTTATTCGAGGTAGTAGGGACCAGACCCTTATAATATCTGGGATGTTAGGGACCAGACCCTTATAATATCTGTGATGTTAGGGACCAGACCCTTATAATATTTGTGATGTTAGGGACCAGACCCTTATAATATATGTGATGATATGGACCAGACCCTTACAATATCTGTGATATTTAATGTAGAATAGCTTATGGTATACCATAGGGTTTTATGGAAGAAAGTATGTAAGTACTTATGCATGTATATAAGATACATATGAAAGGAGTAATAGAAAACTAAGGTATGAATACGTATCTTCGGACGCGTACGAGTAAGGGTATGAATGTATTGTATGTTAATTGATTAACTAGAACTCACTCAGCGTAGCTGACTTTTAGTATGCACGTAGGCAAATAGGTTGAGGCAGCTGGCTTAAGGAGGGACACAGGACATGGACTGAAGAGACTGACATCCATGATGAAGTGTTATGACTGTTTTAATTAATTATTTATGAAAAGACAATTTGTATGTTAAGACAAGAATGAATGTTTTGTAATGTGATGTTTGAAGTTTTTAAATTATTCCGCGAAAGTTTAAATTAACTCTGATTTTAGAACTGTGTTTATGAGTAAATCCAACACCAAAGTAGGGTTATTGGGAACGAGGCCTTACAACATAGGATGCCACATAGATGCCATGTGAGCAGTTTCCTATTTTATCATCTTTTCTTCCAAACACCATATGAAGCATGAACCCGCTTAGTTATGTTATAACACATGACCCGGTTTCTCTTCATTTACAACCATCTTCATATAAAGATAACATTTTGTAAAATTTTGAAAAATAAATTATTGTGTGATACAAGTCTTAAACCCAAGACCTTATGTTTTAAACTAAAGATGCTTACCAACTCCACTTAAGTAGTTATTGTGTTAAATTTCTGACTTCTAAATGATATATTGTTAATTCACTTATAATTTATGTATTACATATAACAATTTTTTTATTTTTATTATATTTTTCATCTGTGTGGAACACGGGCTCTAACCTAGTTTCATTATGAATGCCATACAAAAAGAATATCATATATAACATTATCGTGAATAAAACATGCTTTTGTTTTATAGTTTCAAAAGAGATTGACGAAAACTTTATGGATCCATAAAGGTTGAGTGAATATGAGAGAATAAAATTGATATTTATTCATAATTTTTCTTGTCTTTATTATATTAGACCTATAAATATCGTTTATTTATAAGTTCAGATTATCTTTATTAATGGAATATTCATACGAAAACGTGGGGTATTCTCACACAATTTCTTCATAATCACGAAAAAGATGCAATTAGTGATTTTATAAGGAATATTGGTTTTAAATAATCCCAACCATGGCCTATTGTTAAATATCAGTCCCAACTTTACACTTGCCTGCTGACCGTCCCAACTATTGATGTATTTGTTTTTAACGGGCCGCGACTAACGGATGTTAACTCCATTAGTGATTTGCTGACTGGACCTTCTTCTCCGGCCGGAAACCTGCAACTTGCTTCCATTCTCCCTAATATCGTCACACCGTCTCCCTCCCTCTTCAAAAGACATCGGAAATTGGAAAATGAAGTAGATTTCATCTTCTTTCATGGTCAATCCCTATATACCAAACCCGATTCTATTTTCAAAATTTTGAAATCAATGTTACACGATTTACAAAATAAGCATAGGGCTTTTGTTAAGAGGATAAAAACGAGTCGAATGATGTGTCAATTACCTCATATGGTGCACGATTGATGAGGGTGGACTTCACCGGAAATAATAACGGCGGCACATCGGTTAGGTTTCGAATGAGGGGAAAGATAGAGAGGGATGGTGTAACGATATTAGGGATAATGGAGGCGCGTTGCAGGTTTCCGGCAAGTTTCCGGCCGGAGAAGAAGGTCCACGTCAGCAAAACACTAACGGAGTTAACATCCGTTAGTCGCAGCCCGTTAAAAACAAATACATCAATAGTTGGGACGGTCAGCAGGCAAGTGTAAAATTGAGACTGATATTTACCAATAGGCTATAGTTGGGATTATTTAAAACAAATATTCCATTTTATAAATTGTAATTATTTTTCTTAATGGAATAACGAATTCTAACAAAAGATGATAAGATGTTTCATTATAAATGCCATAAAAAAAGAACATATATAAAATTAGCAATGAATAAAACACGTTTGTGTATTACAGTTTCAAAAAGATTGATGAAAACTCTATGGATCAATGAAGGTTGGATGAAAACGTGAGAATAAAATTGATATTAATTCATAATTTATTCTTGTCTTTATTATCTTATACATATAAATATAATTTATTGAATTTTATAACATTCATATCATACATTCAAAAGTCTATATAAATTGATTTAATTTAAAAATGTAGATTTGATTTCATTAAAAATATAAATATTTTGATTATATTGACATAAATACCAACATATTTTTAATCCGTATAATTTAAGTAATTAATTATTTGATTAAAAGATGAATTTATATGTTTTGATTATACTGATAAAATATGTTTTCATTAAAAACAGAAAAAATAAATTGAACAGGAAATTTAGAATAGGAATAAATCTCTAAATGACATTTCACAAGTTATTTTCTTTTATTAAAATAGATAAATAAGCTAAACATAACCTATTTTGCTAGAATTTTGCTTATAGAATATGTTGTATGTGGTGGGCTCCACCAAACGGTTCCTTTCTATATTATTATTATTATTATTTGTTTGATTTTAAACTTGTATATATATTATTACATGACTGTTGTTGAGTCACCTGGTGCGAAATTTTGGGTTTGTCTCTCGAAATCAATCAATCAATCACCTTCGACTTTGCATCTTCATTTCATTTCCAATATTATTAATCTTCCTTCCTTTTTGCGTTCATCGATTGAGAGTGTTCAAAGGTAAATTCGTCATCAATACGATTCATCCGTTGGTAAAACCCTAGATATTTCATATCAATTTCTTTATGGATTCATTGATTTTGAGACATCGGACGTGTTGAGCCGTTGATCCAATGGAGGATACAGATGAAGATTTCTTCGATAAATTGGTAGATGATGTCGATACATTGAATCATAATAATAATAATAATCCTTCTCATCAGGTTAAACCTAATTCAACCGTCAGCAATGACCCAAATTCCCTCAAACAAGATGATAATGATAATATTAATAATAATAAAGACGGTCAAGTGGACCGCCCTCAGTCCTCAGTGTCGTCTAATTCGAATGCATTTGGTAATGTGAATCAAGAGCCTATGGTTCAGTATCATGGAACCGAGACCGGGGAAAATTCAGGTGTTAAGGAGGTTCAGTGGAGTGCTTTTGCAGCCGAACCTAATAGTAATAATACCAACGCTTTTGGATCGTACTCGGACTTTTTCAATGAATATGATAATACTGCGGTTGATCCGGCTGTTAAACGGGACAGTTATGTTAACAATGAAGCTGATTCATCACATGCTGGGAATGCCGTAGATTATTCGCATCAATATCAAGATGGTCAAGATGTTAACAGCACTCAGTATTGGGAGAATCTTTATCCGGGATGGAAGTACGATGCGAATACTGGACAGTGGTATCAAGTTGCTGAGAGTTACAATGCAGCGTCAAATGCACAAATGGCGGATAATTCATTGACTGTTTCACATGTGAAAACAGAGGTTGCTTATTTGCAGCAAAGTGCTCAGTATTTGGTAGCAGAAAAAGGTGCTAATGAAAGTGTAATAAGTTGGTGTCCCACTTCACAAACTAGTGACAGGCTATCAAATTGGAGTCAAACATCATCACAAGGGAATAACGGGTATCCTTCACATTTTTATTTTGATCCACAATATCCGGGTTGGTATTATGACATGAATGCACAAGAATGGCGGTCTTTAGACGCGTATAATAGTTCTCAGATAATTGATCAAAATAGTTCTTCTGTGAGTAGTAGTTATTATGGGAATCAACAGTTGGATTATAATTGGAACGCATCTTTTGGTAATGCTAACAATGTTAATCAACAGCAATCTTACGGGGCTAATTTTCATGAACATAACAATATTAATGAGCAGCAGTCTTATGATTATGCTGTTTCTGGAGCCCAATCTTTTGGTTCTAGTGGGAATTATAGTCAAACGATGATGGAGCAAAGTCAGACGGTCAATTCTACAAAGGTGTATGAGAGTCAGAATCAAGTCAACTATTCTAATCAAAGTGGTGAACAAAATGGACATCAAAAGTCTTACGGATCAACCGCTGTAAGGTCATCTGCTGGTCAACCGCCTCACGCATTTGTTACTTTCGGTTTTGGTGGAAAGCTAATTGTGATGAAGGATACAAGTTCTATAGTGAATTCATCATACAGAGGCCAGGTGAGCCTGCAAGTAGGGTTGTAAACGAACCGAATGAACACGAAGGGGGTATGTTCGTGTTCGTTTGTTTAACGTTAACCGAACAAACAATCAGACACCAACATTTAATCTAACGGGGTTTCTTGTTCATGTTTCTTCCTTAAGTAAATGAGCGTGTTCGTGTTTGATTATGCTCGTTCGTTAACAGTATAAACGAACGAACATAGACCAATGAAAAATGCGGACATCAATCTATTGGGCCTAAGAAGTTCATAAAACTAGACTAAGTTGTAATTAGAGCGATATTCTAATTTTATAAAACTAGACTAAGTTGTATTTAGAGAGATTATGTTTTCATAAAACACAACTAAACTGTAATAGGCCTAAGGTATTAAATTGAGTTAACAAACACACTTAAACAAAAACGTAAACTCACGAACGTAGACTCACTAACATAATGAAGCCTAAACGAATGAACGTTCACGAACCATAAATGGATGTTTACCATGTTACTTACAAAGGTTTATTTGTCTTATTAAAGGACTGTAATGGTGGTACCATATCCATTCTTAACCTGGTGGAAATTGTAACTAGAGTAGGTGACATGTCAAGCAACGGGACAAGTGTACGCGGTTACTTTTATACTCTTGGCCGCCAGTCGTTTCCAGGCCCGCTAGCCGGTGGAAATGTTGGTGGTAAAGAGTTGATTAGATGGATTGATGAGAGAATCACAAACCCTACCGACACAAATTACAAAAAAGACCAAGTTTTAAGGCTGCTCCTTTCTTTGCTAAAAATAGCCTTACAACACTATGGGAAGTTGCGATCTCCTTTTGGAACAGATACTACATCAAAGGTATATTTGAATTAATTATAATAATTTCTTGTTATATTGTTTAGATTATTTTTTTAGATTTGTAAGTGATAACAGTGTAAATGTTCATACTAGTACTTTGGTACATGATCCAGGAAAATGAAGGTCCAGATGTTGCTGTTGCTAGACTGTTTGCATCTGCAAAGAAAAGCGGTGCAGAGTATGTAGATTATGGTGCTTTCTCTAACTGCTTGCAACGGTTACCTTCAGAAGGACAGACCAGGGTATTCTCGTCTTTTTACAAAAATAATCAATTTATATATTAGTAGGCTCAGCACATTGTTCTTCAGATAACTTTTAACTAGTTTTAGCTCAGTTATGCTTGTTCCTCTATGTTAACTTATGTCCGTTCGTATACATTCGTGAACTGTTTCTTTATACTGTTAATGAACAACATAAACGGACATATTCATTTTCTTAACAAAAGAACCTCGACAAGAAACCATGCTTGTGTTCAATCATTTGTTCGGTTAAAGTTAAATGAACAAACACGAACATGCTTCATTTGTGTTCATTCGGTTTGTTTACAAGCCTTCATATTAGGATATCATCCTTTTAAACTGTGTTTATATCTCAAAACAGATCAAATAATTTTCTGAGCTAAAAAGTAAACACAGTTGTGATTTTTAATGCAATAATCTGGTTTTTTGTAAACACATTTAAAGCTTTAACTATTTGAAATTATTTTTCTGAAAATGACAAAAAGTTGTTTGCGGGTTAACACAACCTGTTTTGACCTCTGCTTTGTACTAAAAAATTACCATTCTGACCTTGACCTGTTTTGACTTAGGCAATTGCTGCTGAAGTGCAAACTCTGCTGGTTTCTGGTAGAAAAATGGAAGCCCTTTATCGTGCGCAAGAGGGTCAATTATGGGGGCTTGCCCTTATTCTTGCTGCACAACTTGGTGATCAGGTTGACTTTTTCAGATTTAGTACATGATGTTTAGTTAATTTTGTTTGCTTATGGGGTCGGGCTGTTTATTGCAGTTTTATGTGGACACTATTAGGAAGATGGCTCTTTTCCAGCTAGTAGCGGGCTCACCTTTGAGGACCTTATGCCTGCTTATTGCGGGTCAACCCGCAGATGTGTTTTCAGTTGACCCGACACCAGGTGATATGTATCAGCAGCCTGCTCAGGTATACTTTTTTATTGCTTTTAATCTTGTCTTATTATTTTAGTTTATCAAAAATGCGAACATGGCCCCTTATTTGTAAACTTACGAGTGAGAACTATGGCTGTGGGCATTTTGGGAAGAATTGACACTTTATGGTGCCCTGCATTCAAGTTTTCTGCTCGTGCACCTAAACAAGGCAATCTCAACTTATTTGTTTTTGAGAAAATGGGTTATATTATTATTGCTGGCGTGCCAAATGAGTAGAGTCAATAAGTTAGAAAAAAGGAGATAAAAACGGGTCAATTTGGGTTAAAAGATTATATCTCTTATCTTGATATTAGTTTTTGACATTTTGTTGTCCATATATTTAATACAGTGAAAGTTGCACAAATGGTCAGTGTGGTTTGACTATATCGTAAGTTAATCTTAAACCCCAAACTTGTTACTGAATTAAAAACCATGCAACCCAAACTTGCAACTTTAAAAGGTTAGTACCCAAAGGTGTTACTTGAGGTCAAACCACAAGGATAATTTGTGTAATTAACTCTATTAGTTATTTATGAACTTCAAAAAGAAGAAAAAACAAACAAAACATATAATGGGTCAACGTTACCCATTTGACCCACCTCCAGTTTCAACCGACCCGTTATGTTTTTTGGTTGTAGGCTCAACTTGGTGCTAATGCTATGCTTGATGATTGGGAAGAAAATTTGGCTATGATTGCTGCTAACAGGACCAAAGATGATGAGCTTGTGCTTATTCATCTTGGTGACTGTTTATGGAAAGAAACAAGTAATGTAAGTTCTGCATATTATAATTCACATAAGCATATTATCATGAATTAACTACTTTTAACAAATGACAGATTATTGCTGCACATATATGCTACTTAGTTGCTGAAGCAAACTTTGAGCCTTATTCAGACAGTGCTAGGCTCTGTCTCATTGGTGCAGATCATTGGAAATATTCAAGAACATACGCCTCTCCAGAAGCCATTCAGGTCCAAACGGGTCGGGTCAACCCACATGTGCTTTTTTGACTTTTTTTTTCTATAAAAAATTATAAAATAGTTTGATATGGCTATATAAACAGAGGACAGAGGTGTATGAATACTCAAAGCTGCTCGGGAACTCACAATTCACCTTGCTACCGTTTCAACCCTATAAGCTTATATATGCATATATGTTGGCTGAAGTAGGAAGAATTTCTGACTCATTAAAGTAAGCATATAAAAATAGTATTGTTTCTTTATTCTTTTCCTCATTAACTTCTTTTTTTTATTTTAAGTTCAGGTATTGTCAAGTTATTTTAAGATCTTTAAAAACTGGTCGAGCCCCAGAAGTGGAAACATGGAGGCATATGGTTTCATCCTTAGAAGACAGAATTAAAACTCACCAACAGGTAAACTGATTTATTAAATAATTATAATAACAATAATAATAATAATAATTATTATTATTATTATTGTTACTATTATTGTTATCATCATGATCATCATCATCATATTTCTTGATTAGTTTATTGTTATTTCTAGGCTTGTAAATGAACCAAACGAACACGAATGGAGCATGTTCGTGTTTGTTCTTTTAACTTTAACTGAACAAACAACCAAACATGAACAATTAAACGAACTATTCACGAATGTAAACAAATGAACTTAACTGAACATAGATGAACAAATATAACTGACCTGAAACCAGTTAAAAGTATGTGTTCGGCCTAAAAAGTTATTTATACTAGACTAAGTAGCAAACACAAACTAAGGAACATAAATGAACGTAAACGAACAAACATAAACGAATTTAAATGAATGAACGTTCATTAACACAACTGAATGAACGAGACGTGTTCATGCTCGTTCATTTGTTAGATAAATAAACATAAATAAACTTCCTGCTGAACGGTTCACTGAACATTTGGTTCATATACTGGCCTAAATTTACATGCCATTATTATTTTTATTTTTTTTTATTTTATTCAGGGTGGGTTTTCTACGAACTTAGCTCCTGGTAAATTGGTTGGAAAATTCCTTAACCTTTTCGACAGTACCACCCATCGTGTGAACCGTGGATTACCGCCACCCGTCCCGCCATCTAGTTCCGTTTCGCAAACTGACCATCACCACCAACCAACTGGGCCCCGGGTACCGTCCAGCCAGTCAACAATGGCCATGTCATCATTAGCACCCTCTACATCCATGGAGCCCATCACTCAGCAATCTGCAGAGGGAAACAACAGAAGAATCATGCATAACCGAAGCGTTTCTGAGCCCGATTTCAGTCGGTCTCCTAGGCAGGTTGTGATATAATTTTGTGTGAATATTATTATTATTGTTATTGTTGTTGTTGTTGTTGTTGTTATCATTATCATAATCATTCAAAAGTTATTATCTGGCGTGGGGAATATGATGTAGGATCAGGTTGATTCATCTAAGGAAAACGTTGCAGATTCACAAGATAAAGATTCTGGTACTTCACGGTTTGGTCGGTTTGGGTCCCGTCTGTTGCAAAAGACTGTGGATTTAGTTCGAATGTGGCCCGACAAACAGGTATCAGATAATCAGTTTCCTTAGCAGTTGGTATCAAAGTTATGTAGAACTGATTGCTTGCCCTCTAAATACTTCGGATAATTAGTACTCTAAACGAACAAAGACGGCTCTGCTAGTTTATTTTAACAAGCTGAAATGTTGGGATCGGGCTCGGATCGTTTAAAGCATGAGCCAGCTTGTATATGTTTTTTAATGTTTCTAAATTGTATTTTTTGCAAATGTAGATACATATAAAAACTAAAAGTGATATGCAACATACCGTATAAGCTATATATATTAGAATTTGGGTATAATTTGTATATGTTAAAATTCGGCTTCTCCTCCAAACGAGCCAAACTAGAATTTAAAATATTAATAGAATTTCAATATTTTGTTTATTTTTTCCATTAGAAAGTGCCATTCAGCTTTAAGTTACACACACCAAGCCAGCTAACGAACAAGCCATGAGCCAACCATGGCTGGGCTTGGCTTGTTACAATCGAGCCGATTTTAATAAGTTTAATGTTGGAAAAAACCTACCAGCTTTCAAACTTTTTAGCACTTAGGTCCGGATCTACATGGCGGACGGCAAACCCAAGACAAGCAAAGTCCACCATTGCGGAGAGAAGTCCTTGGGTGGGAAGTTTGCCCCTGCAAACTTGAAACGAACATGATTTGGCACACTCTTTCTCTCTCTATCTGACATACATAATATATACACACATTATATGCATATAACTTTAATAATTTTTAAATAGGTTTGTTGTTGTGGAAAAAAGTGAGGGCGGTTTGTGAATGTTTGTTGTTGTGAATGCTGTCCCTTTAACCTTTTGTTTTGACCTCTTGAAAATGTCACTTTGACCCTTAGGTTAACTTTTTTTAATCCTTTCAGGCGAAACTGGGAGAGGAAAACAGGTTTTATTATGATGAGAAACTTAAAAGATGGGTGGAGAGAGGTGTCAATCCGCCAGCGGAGGAGGCGGCGCTTGCTCCACCGCCAACAATGCCAACTTTTCAAAATGGAACACCGGAATATTCCTCAAATAATGCTCCAAAAAGTACTGCAAAAAGTGAAGGATCTCTCACAAATGGAACCTCAGAGTTTTCAAGCTCCAAAAGTTCAGGAATCCCACCAATTCCAGCCACCTCGAGCCAATTCTCAGCCCGTGGAAGAACCGCTGTTCGAGCAAGGTAAATGATTCTGTTATTAAAACTTGCTATAGATGGTCCAATCCTAAATAAACAAGTATCCCCTCTAGATGAAAGAAGATTCTCTTTGAAAAGTAATTTTGGTACCATCCGCTAAAGCTTGAAAACAAATTGCTGACGTGGCAATTTGTACTTTTTAATACTTTTCTCAGGTACGTCGACACTTTCAACCAAGGTGGCGGGAACACAGCCAAGTCGTTCCAGTCAATTTCCACCGCCCCGGTCAAACCCGTCACACAGCCAAATCCAAAATTCTTCGTTCTGAAGGCGGCATCATCGGTTGACCAACAAGTTGGCCCGTCTCAAGAAAACCCACAACAACAAACTACAACCGTTGAAGAAAATCACTCACTACCTTCATCACACACCCCGTTTCAACCGCCCTCATATCAGTCTTCCATGCATAGATTTGCAAGCATGGATGATATTTCAAGAGGGAGCGCCATTCCCACAATCCCTAACACATCCGGTTCACCTCACTCGCGAAGAACGGTTTCGTGGGGTGGGGGCATTGATGAGCGGTTTTCGGGTGAAATGAGACTGAATGAGGTTTTAGGTATGGCTTCAAGGTCGTTTGTCTCAGGTGAAGGCCGTTTAGGAAAACCGAGTAATGGTAATGGTAATGGTGACAGGTTTAATGATGATCTTCATGAGGTTGAACTTTGAAACCGTGTGATCTTTTGGGCTATATAGTATTAGTACTTGTGTATAGATATAGGCTTTGGTTTATAATGTGTGGTTATTTTGGTGGAATGGTGAACATGTATAGTTCACTGTTTTGTATATTGTACCACGCTTGAAGCTGTTCATAATAAGTTGGTTGATATGTATATATTTTTTGTTATGTAAAATGCATATCCATTATTTAATTTTATCCCTTTTTTGAATTCAATTATTCTAAATCATGTTCTCATGCAGACGTATCAGATATATGATATGGATTCTAATAATCCAAACTTTGTCTTGTCGGTCAACGTTAAGCCAAACTTTAAAAATGTACCACAACAATCTCAAGTTTTGATTTATTGGTTTCCGACGAGTTTTTCACTAACAGGGTTAGATTCCGTTAGTTTTGATGACGTGGATGATGACGTGTACGATAATGTAGCAAAAATAGTGGCGTCGACTGCTTATGTGGTAAAAAATTATTTTAAATAAAAACTAAAATTTTGTAACAAAAATAACCGAACCGAACCACATTTTTGAAAAAAAAATAAACGATCCGAACTACTTGCGTGTGAAAAGACGACTTTACCCCTAGCCCAGTAATTTTTTAACAATCAAACATAGGTGCATGGTATAGATGCTCAAACTACAAAAATACCACCATTAGTTGGAAAGAAACATGCATGGTACATGTGTTCATCCTACAAAATGATGTTGACTTGTAAGTTGTAACCTACACTTAACTCGTAGTAAAATACCTTTCTCATTAAAATCAACAGTCGCAAATTCTTTCTTTGCTATCAAAGAAATGCGTACGGGAGAAGTCATCACCGTCGACCGTTAGACCTCAAATTCATCTGTAAGTCCAAGCCTAAGTTAAGTTGTTCATATATTATTGTTATTTGAATCATTTCTAACGATGATTGTTTCTTTCTGTTGGATAAATCAGTTGAATTAAACAAACAGATCACTTCGTCGCTTCAGTTAACCAATAATACCGATCAGCATTTCAAGGTCAAAATTAATTCTATGCATTTTGGTTTTTGGATCTTAGTTAGGTACGTGTGATTTGATATTGAAATTTTAATGCAAATTATTATCATTAAGGTTTTTGCAACAAATCCGAAGAATTACAGTGTTCAAGTTATTGGTACCATTTCCCCTAATTCACCTTTTACTTTTGATCATTATGAAATAAACAGTTTTATTCCAAAATGCTTAATAAGCTATCCCAATTATCCCGTAACTGTGCTTATGCTATTAATTAGTTATTTTGTTAAAATTTGGTTTTTATAACAGTAACAATGCAAGCTCAGAAGGAGGCGCCTCCCGACATGCAATGCAATGACAAGTTTCTCATGCAGAGTGCGATTGTAACTCCAAAGGACATCACCTCTGAATTGGTAACACCATGTTTTTTTTCATTTTATTGCTGTATGTTTTCTTTTGTTTGACTGTCCACAGTTGATATTTGTGTTACAGTTACTAAGGAGTCATTGAATGTTGTGGAAGAGTGCAAATTGAGAGTGATATATGTTCCTTCAACCCCGTTACCTTCAACCATTGCACAGCGAGCACAACAAGTGCTTTCGTCTAGTGGTGTTGAGGCACTAAGGCGGCACTTCATGCACTTTTGGGTCAAAGTTGGGCAAAACACATGAAGAAATTATGAAACCTTTACTTGATTGAATAGTTGTGTAACACATATGAGAGGTACAATTTAATTTTGTATTATTTTCTAGCTAAAACATTGGATGCGAAAATTTTGGATATATATGATTCTGTAGCCGTCTTCGATCTCAAGCACCTGAATACTTTATTTATCAATTCGTTTACTCGAAAAATGTTTAACTAAAAAGATTAGAAAATGGTAAGTGTCTTCATAAAAGTATGATACAAAAATACTTTGCCTAGAATCGTTTCACAAAAATATTTGTTCATATTTAAGACGCAATGTAGCATACGGCCTCCATATTTGGGCATACTTTTGGTGTATGAGAGGCGACAACTATGGCTAGCGTACAACATTTTACGTATTATCTGCTACACGTTTGGGCATACGTCTATTACCGGATAACTTAAGGGCTTAGCAATACTCTAATGATTAAGGCAAAACAAAACTTGTACCTGAAAAGTACCTAAAAAGATCAGCTTCTTAAAAAACCCAAATTGAAAAATACCCGAATCTAAGGTTTTTTTAATACTTGAAAATAGGGTATTTAAATATCTGGTTCTATACTCGACCCAAGTATGGCCTATACCCGATTTTCCAATATCTAATCACACCTGAATCTGGTTCTCTACCCAAGACAAGGTATTAGTAAACCCGATTTTTGCACCTCCATTGTCAGATGAGACCAAGATTGTCCAGTTAATTTTGATAAAGAAAAAAATGTCAATTATGTAGTCCGAACAAGTCGGTGGACCGACTCTTGGTTGGGTACTTGGGTTGCTTTCCTGGCATAAAAAACAATAAATTCACTCCACAAAACAATTAATTCACTGATTTCACTCTAAATCTAAATGAACTTGCCACGTAAAGATATAAACTATATGGTTATATAACCATTACTTTTGTAAACTTATCATCTAAAAATTTTAGGGGCATTTACATATTTCTTCTTCTTAAACTTTGAAATTACATATTTTCTCAAACCATGCTTAAAAAGCATTGTACATTTTGCATTAAAAACTTGTATTTTGGGGAAATATGTAATTTCAAAGGTTTAGGAAGGGGAAATATATAAAAATCCCAAAATTTTAATTTTATAGGATTAAAAAAATATATAATAAAAGTACAAAATTGAAAAAAAAATTCTTTATTTATAGAGTATAGACATTAATTTAATTTATGTATTTTCTATTTAAAGTAAATAATTATATTTTTTAAAGGTAAAAAGGTTATTTTTAAAATTTTAAAAATAATCATATTTTATATTTATTTAATAAAAAAATTGTTTGTTGGGTTGTGAATAAGAGTGAAAATTTGAGTTTCGTTGGGTTGTGTATGTGAAAAAGAAAGAAATTAATTTTTTAATGAAAAGTTAAGTTTGGTTGGTTTGTTAATGGGGATAAGGTGGACTGGTTTTGGGTCCCAAAATTTCAAAGGGCCGAAGGCTTCAATAATTTTAATAATAATAATATAATTAATTAATAAACAAAAAGCCACCGTGAAAACCACGCAGAGAATTCGATCATCCGGAGATCAAACAAAGGGTAGCGATCATCGATTGCCAGGCAGGTATGATTTCTATCTTTTTCTATTTGTTTATGTTAGTTGGTGAGTTGAATAATTTCATGCTTGCAAAACTAAGCCTGGAATTTAGGTATTGTGTTAGTCTAAATAGACTAGACGGGTACCCATGCGATGCAGCGGATGTTTGAACGGGGACCCTGCTAATCACGTAACAATTATGAGTGTTTATAGTTCGGTTTAAAACCTTGATATCAGTTAAACTAGTCATCAGTTTGGTTTCATGGCTGGGTTTTTTTTACTTTCGGTCAGTTGGCCAGTTTCAAAAATTTCAAATCGTAGCGAACGGTTTGATTCGCGTTTTATACTGGAAACCGACCATATGAAACCAGACCAGACTGTAAACATTGAATGCATTTTAATTTTTTTTATTAGATATGTTTTGTTACATATAGTTGGATGCCTGCGTGATGCAGCTGAGTATGTACCCAAACATGACATCGAACGCGTAACCGGTGTTACCGTTCCAGTAAGTGCGTGACTTCACAACAGTACGCGCGCAACCTGGCGATAATATGCTCGTAATGCGACATTGGAAGCTTAACCGGTGTTAGTAAGCACGTCGCTTCACGACTGTACGCGCGCAATCAGGTGTCGATGCACACGTTACACTACATTGAACGCGTCTTGATTCGCAACCTTGAACGATTCTTGACCCGCAACCTGTTCTACCTAACACTGTTCTAACACGAAGTTCGTTCTGAGTTGACCCCTTTCGATCCGAACCCGTCCTGACCCAACCAAACTAACCTTTTTTGTATCGGCCCATTCCAACCTTATCTTAAAAGACCCATGACCCTAACGGTCGAACCCGCCCAACCCGTTTGCCGGTCCTTAATGGTAATCATGCAACACATTAAGTTTTTATTATGAAAAAAGTATAGCAATACCATACTCAAATTAAGAGAATAAAATACTCGTTTTTATGGTATAATGTTTTTAAAAAAATATTAAAGTCTGAAAAAGTTATAAGCGTTTAAACATTGTGAGGGTAGTTGGTTTAAAATAAGGAGTATATATGTAACTATTTTATAAATTTACAAAATGTGATTAAAGTTAAAGGACCAAACTTGTAATTATTTTTTAATAAATTAAAATAATCGTACATAATTTTGTTAAAAGACAAAATTGCCCCTAAAATGTCTTAATTTTATGCATTATGGTTTGTACTTAAAACAATAAGTTTGGTACCTGTTAAATTTTAAGAAGTCCTCACTCATGCTTTATATATAGTATAGATATAGATATAGATAAATAAATAAATAAAATGGGTTTTTGATTTCATTTGATGATGAAATTTGTGTGACACTTAAGCGTTGGATTGGAGAATAATGAGTACAGGAAAACTCGTAAGCATTGACCCTTTGTTGTGTATTCAAATTGACACAACGAAAGAGAAAGAACAGATTATGCAATAACTAGTTAATTAGATTGATTCAATAGAACTATTACAATGAGAAATCAAACAATAACAAGAAGGAGATGAGAAACAGATTCAAAGAAAGAGAGATGAGAAGACGAGAGACGACCATTTTATAACATTTTTCATAATCCCCTTCACTCTCCAAGCTCCCTTGTTATATCCGACTAGGTTTCGTTTAACGTTCAAAGTGATCCATCATCTTTTTAGTCTTCTTGGATGGGCCACAAAGTTGGGCCTAGAGTTGTCCAAACTGTTCATAACACCCTTCATAGATTAAGTTTCCTTGTAAGACTTTCAAACCTACCTTATTACTATACTAGGTTAATAACCCGTGTAATACACGGGCTGAATAAAGAATATAACATCAATAAAAAAGATGTTTATATACATGTTATAATTTAGGAATGTATAGCAATTTCTCATATATGAAATTAAATATTACATTATATATAAATTTGAAAAAAGATTAAATACAAAAATTGTTCATAAAACCTTCAAATATCTCATTGTACATAACATATGTGGTTTTCCCATATTAATTATTCAATGGTACAAAAGGATAACTTTAAAGTTTTAAAATGGTAAAATAAATCAAGAGTTAAGTCAAGTTTAACTAATTTTCATATAACGCAAATTCTGGATATTTAGATATACACACGCTCGAAAAAAGACTTTTAATAGTTTAGACATATGTTAGTTGTTTTATCCAAATCAAAACAATCTTTATAATAATAATATTTTAAAATAAAGTATTTACAAAATTAGTTTAAAAGACGTAATAAATAAATAAACAGTAAACGTTTTTTTTTTTACTTTTGAAAATCACATTAAAAGAGAGTTAATGAAAATTTAGTTTAGGAATTTTAAAAAATAATAATAGTATATATAGCAAATTAAATACATAGATTTAAATACTGAGAAAGTCGTCGTTCAAAAAATAGGGTTTAATTTTGAAAATAACTTATGTGTCATTCTATGTGGACACTTTAGAAAGATGTCATGTATCCACAATAATTTGATTTGCTTTAATATATTAGTAAGATGTTTTGACTATTATTTCAATCTTAATAATTAATTAATGATGACTTTTTGTTTTTCTAATTAGTTGAATTAATGAAGACTTGGAATGCTCGCTTAAGTTAACGAATCACACCGATAAACATGTCGCTTTCAAGGTAAAATTTATGAATCAGGCTTTTCAAGTGTTGTATGATTACATTGCGACCTGGTAGTCGAATTATAGTACTTGATCTTTTTATATTAATCTTTGTCGATTTATATATGGATCATGGATTTCAATTTTGATTTTTGGATCTTTGGTGTGGTGTAAAAACATCTTATTTTTGATGCAAATTATTTAGGTTAAAACGACGGATCCAAAGAAGTATCGTGGTTGTCTCACCGGTGAAGTTGTTTTGCCTCAGTCAACATCTAACTAATATATTAAAGTAACATAATTTTGTCTACATGTTCTTCACCTAGGTTGTCCATATAGGCTTCCATGTCATCAACCTTTCATAAATCTAATTTTCACATATTCACAATAAAATTTTAATCAATGATATTGACTTTTATATTTTTGTAACTTATTAATATAATTATGATATTAATTATTCTAATTATTGTTAGAATTAAAAAAACTTATTAAATTTACTAGGTTTAAATTGTTTATCGTTTATTCTTTAAAAGGCACATGCTTCGTTCAAAAATCATAACGCTCCACATCGTTTGTAACCAGGTTCTTCGCCTCATCTATAACCGGTTCTTCATGATTTGTCGGTTTCTTAATCCAAACAACATCAAATATGTTCATCGTTTGCAATTATCAGGTATGAATTATATTTTAGTGTTTAATCGATTTTTGTGAAGAACAAAATTCACTGTTATTGGATTTAGGGTTTAACTGCATGATTTTTTTATACTAACGGTTAATAGATTTGATATTTAATCTATTCCTATTAATCGATTTATGTTTTTTGTTCTCATGTTATAAGTTATAAAGATGTTTTAACTTTTTATTTATCTTTGTTAGTATTTGTATGGTTTTGTATTTGAATTAAAGTAACAATTTAATGTCTCATAATTTATGTAAAGGTATCATTTTTTTATATAAATATGACATTTGCAATTTACTAGATTTATAATATATACATCTATATTACGTTTTATATATGTTATACCCGTGTGTAACATGAGCACTATCCTAGTGTGAAATTTTAGGTAAAACATGAATCCAAAATTAAATTGGTGTGAAATAAGCCATTCAAGCTCTTATTTAGGCCATTGGAGTGCTTTTCCAAGTATGATGAGTCAAATAAGCAGTTTTGCATAACGTATTTGAATTTGTTGTTTCAAACTTCTTAATATAATTTAAATCTACAAATAAACGTATAAACACTTACGATAAGCAGTCGCAGTCGCAGTCACAGTCACAGGATAAGTAGCAAAGATATGAAGTGCCATGGTATATTATGTATGAGCATTCACTTATTATTGTTTTTATCATGAGTTAATGACCATTTTCGTCCATGTGGTTTGCTACTTTCGTCACTTTAATCCAAAATTTGAAATTTTGTCAATTTAGTTCTTATAGTTTTAAACATTAGCCAATTACGCCCCCTTGTCTAACGGCATCCAACTATGCTGTTAATTTAAAGGGTATTTTTGTCTTTCTCCTACTTATTTTTAGTTAATGGTCATTTTTGTTCCTGTGGTTTGATACTTTTGCTACTTCAGTCTAAAGTTTGAAATTTTATCAATTTAATGATTAATTTAATTCAGTTTTTTGGTCAAATGCATACCCGTGAATTTGGTCAAATGCATAGAAAACCACTATTTACAAATAGGGAGACCTATACCTGTGAATTTTTGGTCAAATGCATAGAAAACCACTATTTACAAATAAAACAATCTGGTGACTAGAGAGAAAATAGGGAGGTTTCGTTTATATATATTTAAGATTTATACGACTTTCATGTCTATCTTCGTTGAAATAATCTCGGTTTGTTCTTATGGATCAGGGGCTGCTTGGTAATTTAACTAAATTAAATTAGTTATTTATTTTTCTTTAATATATCTCTCTGAGTCTTGATAATCTGTAAGGTTTGGTCTAGGACTAGGTTTATGATAATGAAATTGCCTTGGCGTCATCGATCACTCCGATTCAAATTTCTAATCGTTTATTTTATATTTTTAACGCCACTTTAAAACAATGAAATTGATAAGTACGCTCTTTTGTCCTACTAAAGTCAACTATTAGAATATTATGTTTATTTATATAGTGACATAACATAATATATATTTAATATTATTATACAAATCAGAAAATTTGATAACAACATTCATCAACAAACCAGATTTTCGATTTGTCAATCCTTTCTTATTTGGAATCGAATTCTGCATATTGATTGAAGAATGAATACGGGTACACTACTAAGCGCTGATCCTTTGGAACTCAAGTTTCCTTGTAAGAATTCCAAACCTAAGTTTTAAATTTTTATATGTTGTTGTTATTTGAATCTTAAAGATGAGTTTTTTGTTTTGTTCCATGGATTAGTTGAATTAAATAAACAGTTGTATTGCTCGGTTCGTTTAACGAATGAGACCGATCAACATGTGGCTTTCCAGGTAAAAATTTGCAGCTTTCGGTTTTAATGTTGTATGATTGCGTTACAATTAGAACGACAAAGACAAACACGCATACCCCCTTTAATTAATCCTACTTTTAAATAACCTGTAAGCTTTCTTTATTTTCAAGTGTAACATGTTACATATGTCATGGTTTTTCAATTGACCTTTGAGATTTTTAACTTCGGCTCTGAGTTTTTTTAACTTAGTTAGAAAACATCAATCTATATATGCTGCTTTTGAGAAACAATGTGGAAATAAGAAGAATCAGTTTAAATTCGCATTAACTATTTCAGTTATTATTTCTAAATAGTTATCGAACATTTTATTACCTTTTCATGGTCATTATTAAATCATTATTGTCTTAAAACCTCATTGTATCTCTTACTTTATCTCTTGCAATGATAAGATACCAATATTAAAAAGAAATTCGTACATGGGGTTAAAAGACACATGAGCATAACCAACAGGTTTAGAGAACCCCGAGCATATAAAACTACTCTAATAGGAAAAAGTAATAGCTCAACCACCATTATGACCTGATTGTGGAAATTTGCTTCTTAATTTTTTTATATATTTTCGGAGTTTCATGGATTAGGTGGGGTGTATACACGATCTTGTTTTGGAACTTCTAAATTTTAAGGCATATTATTCAGGTTAAAACCACCAACACGAAGAAGTATGTTGCCCGTCCCAAATTAATTTGGGCCGAGAGGATTAAGCATGATTTGCTAGATTTGCACATCTCCGAGGACATGGTTGAGGATAGGAATTCTTGGAGACGTAGGATTAAGGCTAGGGACTTTAGGAGAAACGTTGAGTTTTGATTATAATTCTTTCATATGGGGCGTTTCTTTACCTAATTCCGAGTGAAAAATGATATATTACTATAATACCCTATCCTCAAATTAGTATTTATAATACATATTTAGTATTTTTTTACTAATATCACTATTATTATTGATCTATTTTCATATTTAGTACAACTATTATTACTATAACACATATTTAGTATTCATTACTAATATCACTATTATTACTGTAACACATATTTAGTATTGATCTATTCCATTATAATATCACTATCATTGATCTATTCATTACTAATATCACTATTATTACTATAACACATATTTAGTATTCATTACTAATATCACTATTATTATTGATCCCATGCATATGGTTTTCGAGCTGGGGGTCTCTTTGGAAGCAACCTCTCTATCCTTTGGGATGGAGGTACGGTTTGTCTACATCTCATCCTCCCAAACCCTGCTAACAACTTTGCTATTTGTGGGATTTATACTGGGTATGGTTGTTGTATTGTTGCTGTTATTTTATAAGTATTCTCAAAATTACTATTTTTGTTAATATTTCTATCTTTTTATTAACTATTACGACTATAAATAATAGTATTATTATTTTAGGTTTCAACGCAGTAACAATGAAAGCTCAGAAGGAGACTCCCCTTAACATGCAATGTCAAGACAAATTTCTCATTCAGAGTGTAATTGCAAACCAAGAAGCAATCCTAAAGGGTGTCACTGCTGAAACGGTAAGAACATGCTCCTGTTTTATTGTTGCGCACGTACTTGCATGCTTTTCTTTGTTTGCCTGGTTATAGTTGAGGTTTAAGTAATGATCTATAGTGAACTAATCTACATTTTTATTTGTACCATTAAGTGTTTAAACACAGGTTATAACCATAAAAAAACATTAAATTAGCCACTGTGATCCATGGTTTAAAAAGGCAGCCTGAGGCTATTTTATATATTTGAATAACGAAGATCAAATTAGAAATTAAGGAAAAGTAAGTTGCTATTTTTTTATATTTGCTCACAGTGTTCTTTATATTAGTTTAAGCATATATACTGACATATATTGCCATATTGGTTTGTGTAACAGTTTACTAAAGAGTCACAAAATGAAGTTCATGAATGCAAATTGAGAGTGGTATATAATGCATCCACGAAACTCGTCAGTGTTGATCCTTTAGAGCTAAAATTCCCTTGTAAGTCGATCCGATTGCATCACCTAATTTGAAACCTAAGTTGTTCATGTCTTTTCATTGTTTGAACCTAAATAATGAGTTTTTTTCTTTTTCTTTTTCTT